>NW_019174291.1:1301154-1501154 GCF_002260705.1 Seriola dumerili
CCTGGTTGTTATTTCAAAACCTATGACTGTCATCTCTGTCTCCTTTCCTTTTGATTCCTCCTGTAACTCACTGATATGTAAACACCTCACTACACAATTCAACTTCCATCCAGTAACAGCAGCGACCAGTAAAAGCCATTTTTACAACAGCACTGAGGCCAGGGAGTCATCAAATCTGTCTGGATGATCAGGATATGACTGATCCTCCCTCACAAGTATCACCTTCCTCTTGTTGTCAGACAGTTTGATTTCTCTGTGTTCATTGTGTGTTGTGTCGAGTTGTGAGTTCACAGGAATCTGATGGAGAGAACAAGACACCAAACAGCTGCATTATTGATCTATCATCTGACATGACTCAGGACATCAGTGATCTGAATGAGTGTTTTCATGAATCAAATTAAAAACACACTTACACTTCTTCAGACCTGGTCTCAACCACTGGACTCCACCAGGCTCAAGACTGAAAGGGGGGGGGGGGGGGGGGCACAAGCTTTCAGTCTCTTTCTGAGCAGCACAACAAATGTCACAGCAAATAAGATGAGGCCACAAAGTCCTTAATGAAAACTACAGTGGCTGTGGGTTCATTAGACCTCCTCTGGACACAGGACACAATCTGAACCTCAGATTTTTTTTAGTATTAAAGTGAAAGTGACTTGATGGCATGATGTGATTTAACTCTCTATTGTCCTCTTATATCCTTGGTTCAAGATACTGGGAGATTATGTGTCATCAGTGTGATTAATGTGTTAACCCTGAACAGTTATCTTAAGTCTGTGGGTTTGTTGTGAACCATTGCACGCTCAAAGTCACTATATCTGTTCAGGATCAGTCAAACCAGCTGCAGCTGCTGAATACAGCCTGAAATAATTTGTAAACATTTATAGTGAGAATAAAGCTGAAATCCTGCTCAGGTCCAGATTACAGCTGATTTCGTAATTGTGATCGTTTCTCGTAAATGTGACAGTGAATGCAACGCACTTCTGTAAGAATCGGTCATCAGCTGAGACAGAGAACTGTTCAGTGTCTCTCCATACCTGAGAGTTTCAAGGCTCCAGTCTGGATCCTCCAGTCCAGCAGACAGTAGCTTCACTCCTGAGTCTCCTGCATGATTGTAGCTCAGGTCCAGCTCTTCAGATGGGAGGGTTTGAGCTCAAGCTGAGGCAAGAAAGCACAGCCTTCCTCTGTGACCAGACAGCCTTACAGACTAAACACACACAAACACAGAAACCCCTATGAACATTTGATAGTAGGCTTATTTCCTTATTTTTTGCTCTGGTCCATTTTGGTCCAGTACATTTGCATTTGTTCAATGGTTTAATTCAACAACTAAAGCAAAAAAAAGAGAAAATAATGCAGATCCTCTGGAAAGTATCATATGTCTAGAAAAGCACTGCTGAAATTTATTAAAATGTACTTTACACTATCCATACAGGTTGACTGTATCCACTTACGGAAATAAGGTTTCATTGGTTTACCCATTAACACAGGGCTGCCCATGTGATATGCCCTTGGGCAAAACCTGACACTCAAATTTCCTGATGGCCAGATGAGCACCTTGTATGGTAGCTCGCTGCCATCTGTGTGTGAATGGGTGAATGAGAGCCAATGTGTAAAGTGCCTTGGATAAAATATAAAATGCAGCCATTTACCATTTTTTTTAGTTTTTAGTCATGCAAGTCTGAGCATTTTGAGGCTCCAGATGTTTCCCATCTATCTTGTCTTGTCTACAATCACCATGGTTACAGCTGTTTCCATCTTTGTTGTGTACGGTTACCACACCTACAACTGACCACATCTTTACTGAGAGGCTGTTTAACCTCTATGATACTCTTTAATATCAGCATTGTTGAACTTGAGGAATATGTCCACTCATTTAAAACACACAGTAACTCGATCTGACCTGAGAGCCTCCAGTGTACAGTGTGGACTCTGCAGTCCAGCAGACAATAGCTTCACTCCTGAGTCCTGCAGGTTGTTGTTACTCAGGTCCAGCTCTTTCAGACTAGGTGACTGGGAGCTGAGAAGTGAGGACAGAGCTTCACAGCTTCTCTCTGAGAGGTTACAGCCACTTAGTCTGAAGAGATGATAATAAAGAATGAAAGTTTTTTATTTTCTGTTCTGTTGAAAAGATATTGGTGTGTTTATATGATGATCCATAAATTAAACTATCTGTACACTTACACAGCTTTGTTAGAGGCTTTGACCACTGGCAGCAGCCTCAGAAGAGCCTCCTCTGAACCAGAGTATTTCTTCAGGTCAAACACCTCCAGATCTTTTTCTGATGACAGTAAGATGAAGACCAGAGCTGACCATTGAGCAGGAGACAGTTTATCTGTAGACAGACTTCCTGAACTCAGGGACTGTTGGATCTGCTCCACTAGAGACTGATCATTCAGTTCATTCAGACAGTGGAACAGGTTGATGCTTTGCTCTGGAGAGGGAGTCTCTTCGATCTTCTTCTTGATGTACTGGACTGTTTCCTGATTGGTCTGTAAGTGACTTCCTGTCTGTGACATCAGGCCTCGTAGTAGATTCTGATTGGTCTGCAGTGAAAGACCCAGGAGGAAGCGTAGGAACAAGTCTAGGTGTCCATTTGGACTCTGTAAGGCCTCGTCCACAGCTCTCTGGTAGAAGTGGGTCTGTGTACATTCAACCTTTCCTTTAGACTTTTTGGAGGTAGATTGTTCGTCTGACATCATCAGATTGACTCCAGAGTTGATGAAGGTCAGATGGACATGAAGAGCAGCCAGAAACTCCTGAACACTCAGGTGGACGAAGCAGAACACCTTGTCCTGGTACAGGCCTCTCTCCTCTTTAAAGATCTGTGTGAACACTCCTGAGTACACTGAGGCTGCTCTGATATCGATGCCACACTCTGCCAGGTCTGATTCATAGAAGATCAGGTTTCCTTTCTGCAGCTGCTCAAAAGCCAGTTTTCCCAGAGACTCAATTATCTCCCTGTTCTCTGGACTCCAGTGTGGATCTGTCTCAGATCTTCCATGATACTTGATGTTGCTCAGTTTGGACTGAACCACCAGGAAGTGGATGTACAGCTCAGTCAGGGTCTTGGGCAGCTTACCTCCCTCTCTGGTTTTCAACACATCCCCCAGGACTGTAGCAGTGATCCAGCAGAAGACTGGGATGTGGCACATGATGTGGAGGCTTCGTGATGTCTTGATGTGGGAGATGATTTTGTTGCCCAGTTGGCGATCTGTGAACCTCTTCCTGAAGTACTCCTCCTTCTGTGGGTCAGTGAACCCTCTGACCTCTGTCACCATGTCAACACACTCGGGAGGGATCTGATTGGCTACTGCAGGTCGTGTGGTTATCCAGAGGCGAGCGGAGGGAAGCAGTTTCCCCCTGATGAGGTTTGTCAGCAGCACGTCCACTGAGGTGGACTCTGTAACATCAGTCAGGATCTCAGTGTTGTGGAAGTCCAGAGGAAGTCGACACTCATCCAGACCATCAAAGATGAACACAACCTGATACTGTTCAAACCTGCAGATTCCTGCTTCTTTGGTTTCAGTAAAGAAGTGATGAACAAGTTCCACCAAGCTGAACTTTTTCTCTTTCAGCACATTCAGCTCTCTGAAGGTGAATGGAAATGTGAACTGTATGTCCTGGTTGGCTTTGTCTTCAGCCCAGTCCAGAGTGAACTTCTGTGTTAAGACTGTTTTCCCAATGCCAGCCACTCCCTTTGTCATCACTGTTCTGATTGGTTCATTTCTTCCAGGTGAGGCTTTAAAGATGTCTTCTTGTCTGATGGTTGTTTCTGGTCTGGCTGGTTTCCTGGATGCTGCTTCAATCTGTCTGACCTCATGTTCATCGTTGACCTCTCCAGTCCCTCCCTCTGTGATGTAGAGCTCTGTGTAGATCTGGTTCAGAAGGGTTGGGTTCCCTGCTTTACCAATCCCCTCAAACACACACTGGAACTTCTCCTTCAGCTTAGATTTGAGTTTACGTTGATAAAGAGGGGCAAAATGCCCAGAAATTTCAGCAGAAGTTCCTGAATTAACAAATAAGAAACACTGTCAGTAAGTTGCTTTAATTTATCATTATCATTGATAGGACAATATAATAGCTAAGGAATAATGATTCCATCTAAGCTTTCACTATGCAATTCTGGCTGCCACTGGGTACAAAATTTCACAGAAAAATTAAGGCTTGATTGGCTTGAAGTAAGTGTATCTGCCATTGCCCGACTAAAACTGGAAGAGGATGGCACTTTTATTTTCCCCTGTTAGCTATTGTTTGCTTTCCACAACCACTGGCAGCCAGAAACAAACATCTATGATTCTGGTGGTGGCCTTTACAAAATGAGCAGTGGTGAAACTTCTGTTATGATCTAGGAGTTGATAAAAGAGAAAGTGTTCCGCTCTTTAATACCAGAATTAATACCATTTAGAAATATTGGAGGGGGGGTAGAAATCCTCTTACTGTTCTGCAGAGAGTCAGCCAGCTCTTCCTGCTTCATTCTCCTCAGGAAGTTCAGTGTGATCTTCAGAAATGCCTCTTTGCTGCTCCTCCTCTGCTCTTCATCCTCACCGTCCAACACCTCCTCATCCTCCGTCTGACTCTCTAAGAATTCTGGACTAAGAACCTTCTGCAGCTTCTTCAGCTCGTCCTTCACAAAAGTAACAATGTTCTCCTCCAGCAGCTGGGACAGAAATCAACACAAACAAAAAATGAAGCAAACGTCAGATCCATGTTAGACAGACTGACAATCCAAAGGTCGAAAACTTGAAGCAATGAGATGATTGTGAACAGAACGGATGTAAAAGTAGTTGTTGCACATGTACAGACCATAAATATGGAGTCCAGGTGTGTTTCATGCTGCTGGGCAGACTGACCACTGGGAACCTCTGAGATCTCCTGGTCCACTCTGTGGAGCAATCATGAACAATGAGCTCACACTATGTCTGTCCACACAAAGAAAGACACAAGCTAAAGGTCCATGAAGTCATGTTTCATGAGTGGTAAAGGTTTACCAGTCCTGATGATCACACTGAGAATCAACAGCTCAGTCTGCAGCTGCTCTTAGCTTTGAGCTCAGTGTTAGCTTAGTTTGGTTTAGTCCCAACAGCTTTCATCAACCCACCCTCCCTCACTGAACGCTGCTGATGTGCCCTGCAGCAAGACAGCTAGACCCTGCAGCTGCTCCAACTCCAGTATCAGACTGGTTGTACTGGGCAGCTCCCAGTATGAAACATGGCAACGAACCAGTAAAGGTTCACTAAGTAAATGACAGTTCCAACCTGAATCAGGAACATTTTAAGGGATCAGTTCACTCCATCAGAGGTGTTTGTCAGATGGTTGAACAGCGTCTGAAACAGCCACCTCCCTCTGTGACTGTTCAGCTGGTTGGACGTGAGAAAGTAGGAGGGGTTTGAACTTCTCTTTTAGCTCTGTTTTCATTCGCCACACAACTAATTCTGTCACCTCTCATATGAACAACTGAGGTCAACACGATGAATGTCTTCCAAGAGAGACTGTTTGACCATGGGAGAAGTTATCTCTATATTTAAGCCACATCACGTCTCCCCCCTCTCTATGACGGCGGGAGTTTTACCTCCACCTTCCAGTGTGGATGTTCACAACAAATAGAAACACTGATTTCAGATGAGGTCGAACAACACATCATACAAACTAGTTCTCTTCTAGGATAACCCGAGTCTTACTGTCAGTTACAGCTTACATCTGAGCAGCTGATGGATGTTGTCCCTTAAACTCAGTAATAATATCCTTTGACCAGTTGCTCTTTAAAGTCAGACAGCTGGGTTCAGGAGAGCCTGGTCTCTGCTGCTGGACCCTGAAAAAACAACAGAACTGATGAAGAGTGTTCAATCTTTTAATAAACACAACAAAATCTTTTGTATGAAATGCCTTTCGGTCAATTTTAAATTCTTACTTTCCACTGTCAACAGATTGTCTGAAATTAAGAGGAGGATTAAGTGATTGGTTGCTTTTTATGGACACACAGCTGGGTCCAGGTCCAGGCTCGGGTCCAGGTCCAGGTCCAGGTCCACCAGAGTGTGGTGTGTACTGCTGCACTGGGCTGCAACACAATACACACAGAGGTTTGAATAATGATGGTGCAGCGATCTGAGTGCTGAGCTTTGACGTGGAAAAGAGTCATGTAGTCAAGTTAGAGATCCTCATCTCACCTCTGAGATCTCTTCTGGCTCTCATGTTCTCCACACAGAGTGGTTTTAGAGGGAGGGACTTCCCCCTCTCTGTCCGCACACTGATCCATGCTGCTTCACATCCACATCAGCTCACACACACTCTTTACCCTTATCTGGAGAGGAAACGCAAATCATTCATTTGCACATCAACTGAAATCAACCTTCACATCATTTCTCCTGCAAAAATGCAGCTGCTCCTCCACGGCTTCGCTCTTCTTTTCTGTTTCATATCAGTGACAGTTACATGCAGTGAGGCAGCAGTGTGAGGCAGAGGAAATCCCCATCAGCTGCTGTTCTTCTAATATCAGTCCACTAGATGGTGTAGTTTGTTTTCTGAACGCTGAAGTCAGGGCCCGTATTCACAAAGCATTTTACGAACAGTTCTCCTAAGTCACACTAAAAGTGTCAAAGTCATCTAAGATGTGCTCATTTATTGATTGGTGAATAGATCGGCTCACAGACGGCCGGGTGGTGTCAGCATTGAAAAGTTGCGTTTTCCCTGTAGCGCCGGTGTTTCAGTTTCGTTTTTAGTTTAAAACGGAAAAAGATTATACTGTAGTGTACGGACCAACATGGAGATTTATCGTTAAACACAACAAAGATAGAAGTCACTACAGACAAACTGAACGTGTAAAACTTACACTCGGTTCAACCAGTCCAAGAAGCTGAAGAAGAAGACTCCCTACTTGACGCCTGCAGGCACAAGTGTTTGTGGGTAATTTTTTTTACTTCGTTGAGTCACGGCTCCACGTTTAGCTGAAGCAGACCAGGCCGGAGAGGTTGGAGGAGGAGCAGATTTTCTTCTTCTCTGGTTGTTGGTACTTTTGATGGTACTGGGTGTCTCACTATTCTTTGCACGAGAAACAATGAAATACTTGGGTCACAGGCCATATTCTTGGATATAACCCGTATCATGCAGGGACTGAATAACTGCTGTTGTAGACAGTCGGTGGTCCTCATTTTGGAGGAATAAAGATTCAACCGGAAACGCAACACCTCTTCCATCTGACAAGCTCTAATCAAAAGTTTTCCTTTCAGCGTTGTATGAAGACCTCCACTCCCACACAATGTTTTCTTATAATATGTAAACTCAACAGGAACGAGGCCCATATTTTCAGGAAACACACTCAATCATTTTTCATCTTTAATTCATCATAAATAACAAATGAATATCTTGCAGTATCTTGGAGATGAGAAAATGCACACTGAATAATAGAATTGTTCAACTTTCTGATCCGAGCAGATAAAAACATTGTTGAAGTTAACCAGTTAAATGGCCACAGTAAGTAACACAGTTAAAGTCATCTGGTTTCTAGAAACTCTCCAAAAAACACTGACTTTTCACTAAACCTGCTTCTGTTTGTGTCTCTCAACAAAGTCAAACTACAACTGCACATTTTTTGATTTTTAATCATTTTTAATTCTGCATTATATGTTTGCTTATCTTTATCTTACAGCTTATCTAGTTATTTATGTTCAAGAAATGAAATTATTGACATGACATGTTCATTTTTATTTTTTGATAATATTTTTGTTAGTCATTAGATTCTTTATATCATTTTTCTTATCTAGCATAGTTAGTTTGGTTAATTACTATTTTCTTTATGTTGGATAATGCATGGGCACATGAGGTTATTTAGGTAGGTAGACTGGCTTAGGACCAGCATGCATCTGGGTGGGCCTATGATTTTACACCAGAGCAGGAGAGGCAGCACGAAACATGATCCCTTTGTTCCTTGGTTTGCTGCTCGTTTGGATAAATCAAAAATAAAACGCAATGGCTTTGTTTGGACAATATATTCTTTTGCCTGTGTGAACCACATCCCCATGGTGCATCAGTGGCCTTTTGATTTTTATGTTAGACTCAATTTTGTTTGAAAGACAAATAGCCACTTCAATAGGCCTGTCCACTGTCCCGCACCAAGTGACATCCAGTTCCAGCTGGAATATGACCGGCTTTGGCAAAGGAGATCAGTGCTTGGCTACTGTGGTCTGCCCTTCTTCTTTACTGTTTGGGTGTTTACAGTTCAAATTTACTGGCTGTGAAAACCACAGGTCAATGACAAAACGTCTGGTGACATTTGTTGATGCCTGGTACAACCCACACGCTTCTTAAACACCCTTGTGGTGTTTTGATTTCTTTATTTTAAGGGGCATTTTTCCCTTTGTTTCAATGCTGACAGTGAGAGAGAGACAGGAAAGTCAGGGAGAGGGGGGGGGGGGGGGACGGGGAGACATGCAGCAAAGGGCCATAGGTCAGACCTGAACCCAGGATCCAAGCCCTGATTGCACACGCTCCACCAGGTGAGCCACAACATGAAAACGTCATCATCATCTGCCTCCTCATCACTCCCTGCCTCTGTCCCTTTTTCTGAATCTGAATCCTCATCTTCATCCCTCACATTTATTTCTTCTTTTTCCTCTTCTCCTTCACTTATTTCCTAATCTACCCGTTCTGAGGCCTCCTCCTCCTGCTCTGACCCTCCTGCTCTAATCAGCATACTGTCTTCTCCTCCTTTCTTCGTTTCTCTCCTTCTCTTCCTCCTGTTCAGTCCTCAGCATTTTCTTGCCAAAAAAACTGGCAATATCCCCACTTTTACATTTCCTTTTCATTTTTAATCACTCCGGCTACTCTGGCCTGCAAGGGTCAAGATGTGAAAGCTCTGGTTAAAATCCTTGTATGTTTGTTAGCTAATAAGTATACCAAATATAAAATCAGAAAAGATTTATCACATGCACACAAGCAGTTATGTGTAGACTATAGTCCCATTGTACTTGTTATTTTCCCAGTTTGACAGTGAAGGATGTAACCTGGTTTAATTTGCTCTCTTAGTATGGTCACTGTCAGTTGTAATTTAACGCCCCTGAAACGGCGACCCTCTGTTAAACGTTATGGATTCAAACATGCCAGTTTTTATTATTTTGTATCAAACTCTTCTTGTCTTTACTAAAATCAAAAGTAATCAAAGGGCAAAAATGCTCCTATAAATCACGAGCGAGCGATTTCACAGCTGACCCCCCTCGCCCCCCTGTAGATCCACCCCTGCAGTAGGCTACTTTTTGGTAGCCTTGCTAACATATTGGTGTGAACTTACTGTGTGAGGGGGTTACTGCACTGTATCTGTATTTTAAACTGATATGGTAATTTAATGCTAGTTTCATACTAATTTTCGAACAGCTTTCATTTTTATCACTAGTTTGTACTTGCGTAATGTAGCACCAGAGAATAGTGAACAGTCGTGACTCTATCACAACTGGTTACGGCCCTCTAGGTTTTCAAAACATAGAATTTCAACTCATTGAATTAGTAAAGACTGTGTTAATGCAGACATTACAGTATTCTACAGCTTCTGGTGAACCCTTTCAAAAATATGTTAGACTCAATTCAAAGCAGTTAAAAAGGAGATTATATAAGATTGTTTCCAAGTCACCTGTCATCATCTTCATCTCGCTTCAGGGCAGACTGGAGGAGATATGGAGGATACTTTCCTGACCAAAACTGATTAGAAACAAATGTACTCATTATGAAAGGAACATGTTAATTGTTTTATAGTAGGCACATTTAGAATACAGTATTCTTCTGTGGATATTCATACTGTACTAACGAACACTGTAGTGGACAACATGAAGCCTTTCACCAAAGACCCTCTATACAGTCTCTGCCTTCACTATGTAATGCAGACCATATTGATAATCTTTAGTGTTTACTGCGCTCCAGTGGTCACAGTGAGTAACTACAACTACACTCCACAAGCAACAAAGCAGATACTCCTGTGATACAACGTCACAGCAATTGTGCCTCTAATTAAAACATTTGAAATTTAAAACCATCAGGCGTCACCTCTATCCAGCGTTAAGGCGTACATGTAGAGCACTAAATTCTGGCAAAAAAACTTGCAAGAGAAACAAAGGTGTAGTTACACACTATAACATCTGGACAAAAGCATCTGCCAAATCAACAAATGTAAATGTAAACCACTGAGAGCTGTTAAAGCAGCTATAAAGACACATGAATGCTTCTGGTAAAGATATTCAGAACAGGTTAACAAGCATGAGGCTCTCTCTTATACAGGAATCTCTTGTCAAAATCTAGTTTTAATAGATTTAATATTTCATTCGCTGCTATGCTTACATGGTGGATATCCTTAGACAAAATCGTGTTTACTCACAATATTCCAGCATAGACATAATGTTTGGTGTCTGGATCTTGATGTAGATGAATATACAAACACAGCTCGTTTGTTTTGAAATCTCAATTTGCAGCTCCCATGTTTATGTTTGTGTTTATGTTTGTGTGTGAAGATTTGTCCATGAATCCAAAGCATTTTTTTTTTATAGGAACCTTTTATTCATACATGTACAGTGATATATACAGCATAAATGAAATTTGAATAATAGGCTACTGTGATAATGCAGACAGGGAATATTAGGGAGGCTGACAGTGAGCCACAACATGGAAGATGAGTGTTTTAAAAAGACCAATATCTGAAAATGATTTACAAAGCAGCATTTCCTTACACTTTAAAAGCATTTTGCATTTTATTAGTTAAACTACAAGAATAAACTTCCTCCGTTTCCCTCTTATCAAAAGAAAGAAATCTGCCACTGAGAAGTCGGAGCTGCTGTTCTCAAAAGTAACACTAGAGGACAGGTAGAGACCGTTTAAGCTTATATCTTCATCTGTTACAGAAGCACAGTAAAATGAGCAGTTCTTCACATTTAATCTGGCATTGAAGCATTACAGTAAAAGAGTGAAGATATTAATATTCAGTCCTGAAAATGATATTTTACGCAGCCAAATGAGTTAGGACAGAGTGTGAGCTACAGCATGGAACTATTTATGACTGAGTGTGTGTAATCTGATCTCTACTGCAGAAATGCACATCCTAAATTGTAAAAAAAAAAAAAAAAAAAAAAAAAAAAAGACCTATTAGTAGCTATGGTTTCCACCATGGTTAAGTGAGTCCTGCTGCTACTGAATATTGTTCACAGCTGGTGATTTCTCCCATTTTCCCAGGTCAGTTGAGACATTTATATCTGAGTCAGTTGGCCATTAACAAGCAGAAACATGAACAGACAATATATTATGGATAGTGGCTGATATTTTGTCCGGAGAAGGGGGGTGTGTTGCCAAGGTTCATGATAACTACATGACTGCAGATCTGCTCATTGTCATCTCACGGTCTGAATGTTTATGAGTCTGAGGTTCAGCTTTGAGAAAGGCTCCTAAGGACCAGCCTGTTGCCTCGGCTGTTGTCATCTCAGGCAGCGACGTCCCAGCACTTAACAATAATGTCCACATGCCTCTCAGCTCAGTAAGTCTTTCATTACCTTTAAACTCAGCTGTCATTCTTCTCCAAGAAGACATTTCTCCACCTACATTTTCCATTCCTCCATCCCTTTTCCTCCTCAAAGTCTCTTCAAAGTTTTAAGGATATATTAAACCATATATAAAAATATCTGTACATCACATTAATCTTTCCATTCACAGCTCACAGCGGTTGTCCACAGTCTTGTAGCGGTCCATGATATTCAGGACATCCTCCAGGATGGATGGACCCAGATCTAGGTCTAACCCTACCATAGACTCTGACCGTGACACACTGGATGAGGCTGTGAGACCGGCCGGGTGAAAGGCCGCACAGGGAGACTCGCTGCGTTCACTCCTCAGATCCTCGTTGCTCAGACCAGCGTCAGAGTCCAGACTGAGGCCCCGGCGAACGTCCAGGGGCCCGCAGGTTTCTGACATGGAGTCCTCAGAGGAGACCTCTGAGAAGGAGCCGGAGGAGGGGACGAGCCTGCGGATGGCGGGGGAGAGGGAGATGTCACGGCAGGGCTCTGACGCCAAGCGGCCCACCACGCCGTTCTCACAGAGCGACAGAGTCGGGTGCTGCTGGCTGTGGTTGTCTGTGTGACTGTGGCCGTTGGACTGTTTGTGGCTTGTCTCTGTATACGGCTGCTGCTGCTGCTGCTGCTGCTGCTGCTGCTGGTGGAAGTAGTTTTGCTGAGAGGGCAGAGAGGGAGGGGAGGGGTCGTCCAGGTGGAGGCGTGGGGGTTTGGGTGGAGCCTGTTCGTGGGCGATGAACACAGGCATGGAGATGGTGGTCTTCAGCAGGCCGGTGGAGGAGTGCTGATAGTGGTAACCGTTGTAGGCGTAGTTGTGTGAGTCCTGTTTGGCAGTGAAGCCCTCGTCCAGGCGTCTCTCCACGCTTTGCGAGCGTGCGTGACCGTTTTGTGTCCGGCTCAGGGACGGCAGCATGTCCATCTTACCCTGGAGGAAACCCACGTCTCCAAACATGTCGCCCTCCCCTTCGGGACCCACATGGGCACTGTGACGTACGTCGCCCAGCGGGGGGCTGATCATGTCACCTGAGAGGACGTCACGTAGCTTCAGCTTCTTTCCCTTCTTGGGAGTTGTAGTTTTTAAGTATATTGGCGTCTTTGCCGGCATTTTGCTCCTGAGAAAAACTCTGTGTGCTTCTCTGTATCTGAGAGGAGAGGTCAGGCTCCTCAGGTCTGGCCAGGACAGGCACCTCTGTGGGTTTGAGTAGCAGTCAGTTTCTCAGGGTGAGTCAAACCAGCAGGAGAAATGTGACCAAAAGCAAACACAGCAGCTCACAAAGCAAACTCACTGGGTAAGAAGTTCCCCTGGCTCTCTCCACTTCCAGCTAAGGGATCCAGTCTGTGTTGCTTCTCCGTGTGAGTATACAAGTATTTAGGTCGGTCAGTGTAGCAACAGCAACTCTGGGGGTTGTGCCTCACACTGACATGTGACTCGGGGGGTGGGGGGTGGGGGGGTGAAGGGGGGGAGAGGAGGAAGGCCTTGACCTCAGATCAGCACCCTCTGTCTTTTTCTCATACACAGAAAAGCCATATCTAGGCGGACACTGGGCCCTCCTCGCTTCAAAACATACACACTCTCCTGTTTATCCCTCTTCAGCCAAGGGGGATGAAAGGATGAAGAAGACGATCTCTGTCGGCTGTCGGGTTAGTCCTCTGAATTCTTCACACACTTCAGGAATGTGACATCAAAACACTGGAGATCTGTGAGGAGAAACCAGAGAGAAAAAGGAGTCAGAAAGAGCTGAAGGCGGAGGGAGGGAAAACAAGGGGAGATGGATTGGGTGAAGGGGAAGGGAGGAGGCAGGAGCTGGGGGAGAGAGGAATGAAGGCAGGGGGAGATTTACAACCTCCTTTTCAGTGAGCCAGAGGACATGATGATGGAAAACACTCCAAGAATCGCCAGTGTTTGCTGAGAGGGGTCTGCCCGCCCCAAACTATGTGACAATATGACTGGAGGACTTGTGGGTGTTGAGGCTGCTCTTACAGTGAGTCAGTCAGTGAATCAGTCCAGAAAATTGGTCACGCATTCCCCAAGACCCCTCAGCATCGTTAGTGGAAACACAAATTACTGCATGGAAATGGTTGGTTTTAAACACTTCTGCCTTCACGACGCTGCGTCCTGTTATCAGCGAAAAATCTTAAAGTCTCTTTCCCGGGACAAGCACTGTGAATTATGGGATGACTTGCGGGTCAAGCCTCAGGGCTCTGTGATCTCGTGATCCCATCACCATCCTAAATGTCCCTTTGGTATTTAAGTCTTTAAACATAAATGTTGAGAGAGAGAAACCTCAGGGGTTTAGGAACAGAATGGGATTCTGAGCACTTTAAGAAGGCGATCCTGGCCCTGACAAAAGCTGGTGAGGAAAAGCTGACTTTATGATGAGGACTTAAAATCTAAAAAAAGAAAAAGAGAGTTTAATTTAAGAAAGTACAATCACTTGCTTTAGTAGAATGAGGTTGAATTTTGTCTTAAAAATCTGGTCTAAAGTTTCTATAAAGCCAACTGATTACTTAACCGTTATTTAATCATGAATTCAGTTTTTCATTCTTACGTAATTTTCAGATCTTGTGACTTGAAGTGTGTCTGAATGCTGTGTAGGTGAATGTATGCTCACTATTGTTAAAAACCAAAAAACAGAGCTTTGAGTGTAAAAAATCACCGTGTGATGTTCATCTTATGACCCTCAGTTCACAGGCCCGCCTCGTATTTACTGAGGAGATGCACTGAAGAATGTGTGGACCGTCATGTGAGGGACAGTGTGGATCCTGACACTGTTGAAACTGATCATATTCATCAAATAAGACTTCACCTTTTTCATTATCATACAGACTGAGGCGTAGACTCATCTGTATTCTCCAGTGGGTTTGGATTCTGAGGATCTGAAGAAAGTTTTAATCCAACCAGTATCAGACTACTGTCAACAACAGCACCGTTAGTGTCTAGTGATTAATGTTACAGCTCAGATCTATATCAGAGATTTTCAGAATTTATTTTTAGTTCTGTGATTGTTTTTGAAAGGGGCTCACAGCTCACTTTTGTACTTTGCTAAAATAAAACCAGTTTTCAAAGTTTTCAACCAAAATAGTCTCGTCTCCATCACATCATCACCGCAGTGAGATCTGTAGTCCTGTGAACGTTCACACAGGTTTGGGTCACTACTCATGGGTGGGCTTCACAGAGATAAACGTGAGGCGAGTACAGAAAAAGGATCATTTCTCTGATTGAGTCTCAGATGAGTCAGACTGTCTTTGACTCATACTACAGTAGTTCTACATTAGATGGAGCTAATATGTCCTTCTTATATTTTGCAGCTGCTTCACAGGGAGTTATTTGGAAACAACATAGTGTCATAGGTTTCATCATTTTTGGTGGAGTCTCCATATTACAGCATGTAGAGCCGCACAGTGTTTCTCATGTATGATGTTAGCCACCGTGGGGACATGCTATCATTACCAGCTACCAGCATTTTTCCTTCTTTGAATTTTGCTATGAAGAAAAAAATTGTTCATGTAGCAAAACTTTTGTTAGAAATAGGGCTACTTGTGTATTAGTCTAACTCGCATAAAAAAACAAACAGTGTAATAATAATGAAATACTTAACATAAGAAAACCCTGACTGGAGTAATCAGTTTTTTCATGGCAGGCATCACTCTGCCAAAGTAGGTGATCATATTATATATACAGTATATATATATATATACTATATATATATTTATATATGTATATCATATTATCACAAAGTTGGATAAATTATCTTACATAAAAAAATGAAAAGAGAAAGGTTACATAAATAAAGACAAATAGACATCTATACCAAATATAATAAAGCTTTAATTTACATTTCAAGTCCTTTTGTTGCTTTAACAAACTCACTTCACAGTTTGCACAAAGTTTCATTTTCTAGATGAACCATAATGCTGGAAACATAACCTCTCCCACACAAACTTCCCAGTAAGCACTGATTCGGTGATCTACAGGCTAAAACACATTCAGACAATACCTCTAGTTTAAAACTGAGATAAATTTGGTGGAAAAGTCAAAATTTGTTGGATGTCAGGAGTATCTAAATTCATACATTACAACATGTGGTAAGAACCTGCTTCTTGTTGAAATCTCATCATTGGAATACTTTTGAAACGACCGTTAAATGAAACCAACTGGTTGTAGATAACAGATCAGTTCTGAGTAAGTGCTGAGTAACTAACCCTAACCCTGACCCCGTCCCAGCAGGAGCTGGACAGAAGTGGAACAAGTGAAGCATCGGATTAGTTGGTACACGAGAGACATTCACTGTTCATCTGCTGTAATCAGCTCAGTGCTGACACACCTCTGTGATCACATACACAGGAGTCTGTGACTGAACAGGTCAGAGATTTTCCTGCTGCCATCGTTCCTTATCAGCACTCTGCAGCTCAGTTTACTGTGTGTTTCTTTATAAAGACAACTTGACCCAAAAGACTTTGCTGTTATTGACAGAGACAGGTGGTGCCATACTTTCAGTCTATGGATTAACCACTCCGGTCCAGACCGACATATCCCAACAACTCTTTCTGTTAAATTTGGTACACACCTTCAATGTCCCCAGAGGATGTATTATATTTACATGATGGTGGTCTTTCATCAAGTCAACGTTTAAGTTTGTCTAATACTTTGGTTTATGACCAAACTAGTGACATTTCCACCTGGCTCACCTGTAGTTTATGTTCAGTATTAAACAAATGTTAGCATGTAAACAGGACAGACTAAGATGGTGAACATGTTAAATATTATAACTGCTGAATATCAAACGTTAGCATGTGGCTCAAAGCACAGAAGAGAGCATCACTGTAGACTCTTACTCTTGCTCTTATTCACAAGAGTGGAAGAAGTTTTATGGTAGAAAAAAGTTTCAGCAGCTTAAAACAATCTGGTTTCAGGGTCAAAATCAACAAGCAATAGCTTCTTTCTAAAAGTGCCATTCAGCAACCATTTAAAAATACTAAAATACTAAAGGATTTGTCCCTACTCCAATTTTTTAAATAGGAAAATCTTTCATTTCTGTCTCTCATCATTACCCAAACACATCTATCAACCACCAACAAGAAATAAAATCGATTCTCTCCATGTGACTGTCAGATCATCTGAACCCCAGATTCATTAAGGATGAGATTTTAAATAGTTCAGTCTAATTCAAGCCACTGGGTCATAAAAAACGAGACATTAACTTGTCAGCTCTCATTCAAACACAAAGAAAACAACAACAGCTGTATTTATGCAGCACAAAGTCAAGCGAAGAAGTGGAACAAATATCTGTGTTAAAAACCTATGACATCTAATGAAGGGAGGACGTGCACTGTTGGCTCCATTAAAGCCCACAAAAACAACCAGACTGTGAAATGTGACAGCAGTGAGACCACAACTATAAAAACACACATAAATATAATAACAGTGTAGAAGTGAACCAGTCAGAACTGGTTCACAGGGGTGAAGACACTCCTGCTGAGACGCTGAGCTGACAGTTTTCTGTTACATTTCATCACTGATTTCCCATTGATGAATTATTGTGTTTGAGTCAGAGGAGAGGTGGATGTGAGGATCTGCCCTTCAGCTGTTTAAAGGAATAGTTCATCCAAATAAGGAAAACGGAGTCATAAATCTGTCAACCGGCCACACACCTTTATCAGCCAAAAGACGACGTACTGTACTGTATATGGAACAAGTGTGTTGTCCCGAATCATATGTTACATCTTGCTTATCAAGAAGGGAAAACATCTTTGGCTGCACAGTTGAGAACAGATTTTCCTCCTGACAACAGCTTGTATGAGCGGTGTGATTTAGAAAAAGTGAAAAGTTATTTTCTTTTGTACTACTCAAAGTAGAACTGATAGTTGCTGATAATTAATCAATCCTTTCAGTCATTTTTCAAGAAACAATTCTTGAAATGTCTCAGATTTTTGAAACGACTTGACAAATATTCTGGTTTACAGGTCGTTTAATGTTTACAGTTTGTGTTAAGTTTTGCTAAGTTTGTCTCAAAAGCCTTGAAGAGAAGGTAAGATGGATCATTTCATTTTCATTTGTTCTGATTTCTTCAGTTTTATCTGGTAAATGTTTTTGCCAGTCATTTATGAATTGTGTTGATTTGATTATTTTGGCACATTTTTTGTAGTGTTCTTGTTGGAAATGCATTTGCATCACTCTTGACCTGACGTTTGAGTTTTTACAAAAGGTAAAAATTGTCTCATTTATTCATTCATTCATTCAATTTACTACTGATGTTAGCTTGGCCATCTATTCACAGCTCCAGACATTCCACTGTTTCATGGCTAAACAGCTGCACTACAACATCAACCCTTTTTTCTTTATCCTGTTTTAACTCAAAAAGCTTTGTGTAAATATAAGACCTACAGCAGCAAACATTCTCCTTTCTGAGCACAGGGCAGACATGTGATTTTCAAGATCTACAAACTTCAGCTGAGGTTTCAGCTCAGTGAGAGTGAGTAGGCTGTTCTTTAATGTCATCAGTGAGGAAATTCAATCAGTGAAGAGTCACACACTCCCACACTGTGCTCAGTGCTGGGTCAGGTTGAAATATAGTTAGTTTTAATATGTGCTTGATCTAATCATTACTTATGTGATGTTACATCTCAGTTATTATCTAGTCAATATCTATAGGCAAATATAGGTAATATTAAATCAATCAAAACCCAAATTAGAAAAAGCCACTGCAGAGGCACCAGCAGATGTAAAGTAGATCATATCTTCAATAAAAGTAGTACAAGTAATACATACTCTAAGATATTCAGTGTTTGAAGTGAAATAGTAATCACACACACACACACACACCTATCGGAAGCTTTCCAGTGTCAATGAGGCATGAGTTGCATGTTTGTCTTACAGTTTAGTCATTAAGGTTCCCAGGTCTGTTCTGGGCACACACGCACACACAAGCACAACACACACACACACACACACACACACACACACACACACACACACACACACACACACACACACACACACACACACACTAATCTGTACTATAGGGCCTAATCCCTATAGCCTCACTCCAATAACCTAAAAGTAATTGACCTTAACCCTCACACAAAGTCTGAACCCTCAAACGTCCCTTTGAAGAAGTGCAGTTCTCCCTCTCCACAAATAAACATCTTATTGCTCCTCAGGTCACCACAGTTTAAATGCTGATAGCTTTGAGGGAGGAAACAGTTCAGAGTTGGTGTTTCTTTCCTCCATACCTCACCTTTCCAGGAAGCTGGAAATTGGGGCACTGCTGATGATGCAATCAGCCACAGAGGAGGCTGATCTGACATCTGTTTCTGCTCTCAGGCTCCATTTGCTGCCTGTCTCCACTAAGTCAGGACAGAGGAGCAGCGAGCCACCCGTGAGCCCTGTCATCTTCTAGAACAAACACATAGAGACGAACATGCCCTGAACGCACCACGACCCGCTCCTCTCATTGTTGTTATCAATCCGCGGTGTCTTGCGTCACGCGTAATTGCGCACAGCAGGCGATTGTTGACCGAAAAAAAAGCCTTTTGCTCTTCTGCTAATCCGTTTGTTTTTACCATATAAGTAAAGCAGATTTTGTGTCTCTGATATGGTTCTTTACCCCTGTGAGGCTTCTCTATATCCCACTTATTTATTTCTATTCATCTATTTTTTCTTTGTGACTTATTAGATTGAATTGTGGAACGTTTTCTTGTCTCATTTATTAAGAAATAAAATCGGAGAGTGGAGCTATTGCATGTATTATATAGGTTTTGTGTTGGTGGTTGTGCGTAGTAGGGGTTGTGTTGTGTATTGTGAGTCTCATTGTGAGTATGAATGATATGGATGTGCATTGAAGTATCTGTTGAAGTATTGTTTATGAATTTAAGGGAACCCCAGGAAGAGTAGCCATTGTTATAACACAGTGACTAACGGTGATGTAACTAAATACAAAGATGTCTATAAGTGTGTGTCTGCTTTGTGACTTAATGATGACCAATTTTCCTGTGAAGAGTCGAGGTGTGTGTAAAGAGTATTCAGGTTATTTTGGTCCCAGATTGGCTCAGACTCAACACTGAACCATCAATATGAATAAGTTTATATTCCTTAAAACCATGCTGAGGAAATGCTGTGGCGGTGATTCACCTCCCACAGGGTGTGGAAGAAAACTGGTTCTGGGAACTGATTTCAGGTGGCTTCTCTTTCATTTTCTCTCTGCTAGACAGGAGAATATGAGCCAAAAATCAAAAACAAAAACTCATCAACCCCTCGTTCTAACCACGGATGGAGATAAGAGACACAAGAGTACAGCCACACTGCAGTAGTTACCTCCCTCTGCCCCCTCTCTGTCTCTCCCCGCCGTGTGTGTTGTGTAACTACAGCCTCTGAGATCATCCCTGTCCTCCTGAAGACTGTCTCGCCGCTTGACTGATTGGTACCAGTGGAGCAAACCAAACAATCTCTTTCTAGTCTAATCCGCCCTGACAGTCACAGATACAGCACAGCCAGGTCTATTTTCAATCAGCTGCTGCGGCTCTGATTGGCCCATTATTGACCCTCTCATTCAGGGACAATCCTCTGTTTACCAAGTAAGAGCTATAGCTTCTGCTTAAGAATGAATTAACACAGTTGTTATTGCTGCATTATACAGAGGCTTTTAAGATACAACCAGATCAAAATGCCCATATTGTCTCATATAGCAGCACAAAAGCCCCCTGCAGAGAGCTATTAGTCTTTGGCAAGACAGGGGGTTTTATTCCTGGAGCAGTGCAGGTAGCAGCAATTTCAACTGTGAGTCACTGGACCTGTTTTCAAATTGTGTAATATTTCTCCAGCGCTGGTCTGCCCTTCCTTTTTGGGGAATTTCGCACAGGAACAACCAGAGCGCACCATCTCTCACTGTTCTCGTAACACTTAATCTGCTTAGATATTAGATCATTATGACCCGGGCAGGCTGAGATTTTCCAAAATAAACTTGGGTGAAATAAATATAATTTCTCACTTCGGGATATAAACAGAAGTCACTATAAAAACTCCTCAAAGATCATTCAAAAAAGACGAGTTGATAATAAGTGATAAAAACTTGTCTGTCTGACAAGCTTGGGGAGGTCGACTCCTACATTTAGGGTTTTCTCTCCACTACAACTACACGTTGCGCACATTGAAACCAAAGGGAGTGTCACAGTCACACACTGTGTAGCCAAGGCTTTTATGTTGACAAAATAAAACGTTACACTGGTCAGTTTTCTCTCTTTTTGTTGGTCACATAATAGAAAACAATATGTCTATTCAACAGGTAGGCAGCTGGCCACGGACTGTCCACTGACCACATTTAAATCCATGAAAAAACCCCCCACAGATGAACCACAAAATAATCGGATCTCTATCAGTGATATTTACCTGTAATATGAAGCGTGGCTCCGTCAGTCCTGGGAAATAAAATCAGTGTAGTTCAGTCGTACAATCCACCGACACAGAGCTCACAGAAGCGGCGCAGGTAAACCTCTTAGCGGCGGGTTATTACTGACTCTGGAGCGCTCTGGACGGAGAAAGTGAAGGGGATCAGCTTCTCACGCAAGGAGAGGCGTCAATGTGCCGGACTGAGCACAATGTATGTCCGGTTAGGAATTTCAAATTAAGATCTTCATCTTTGAACACGCGCTGTAACATGTGATGAGTACGTTACCCTGGGGCCAGTTTGAGTCAGCAAAACTTTCGAAACGGGGGGGAACAAAGGAACACAATTTAACTATACAAAGTTATTATTCTGTACAATTCCCATTTCCCCTGATTTTCTCTCTGCTTCTTCTTGGCGTCAATTACAAGATATAAGTTCATTTTAAAGGGTCAAAATTCTGAGATACAGTATGCCTGTAGTCTGCGATGTACCGCATTGCAAACACAGAATACAACAGTGGGGTCCCATTCAACTGAATGGGAAAGTATTATCACACTTTTGTTCCTGTATTATTTTGATACATGGTTTTAATCTTTTTTAATACAAACATGATGTGCGTGATTTTATTTTAAAAGAAAAATATCTTGGCTTCCGGTATTAGTTAGCCTGGCACAATGATTTGACACAGCCAGCAGACCCCAGTATAAATAACCTTTTACATGGGTCTTTAAATAAGTCTGTGATAATTAAAGGAAGCATTGAGCTCCGATAGAGGGAAGTTAAGTAAGTAAGACCAGCATAAAGCTACTGAGAAACTCTGGTGGTGTTGGAGTACCTCTGTCAGCCTTTGATCAACAGGGGTGAACGTAGAAGAAGGTCAAAGGTCAAAGGGTGAGAAATATCAAGATGTAGCCAAGGCAAGGACCTCCCAAAGTTTAACCTCATAGCAGAGCTTCTATCTCTTAAATAGGCCAATGATTTGTTCGCTAGAGTTCACTTATACATATAAATGTTTCACTTATATCTACAAATCACAACCATATTCACTGTTTTTAAAAATATAATAATTTAATAAGTTACATTATGCCCAGTGCTATTTTCTCTGTTTTGTTTGGTGGCTGCAAGTGAAACTAGTAAGTCATGATTTCTGACCACCTGTCCTCTTCATCCAGCCAATTAGAGAGCAGCCTTATTGTTGATCTCTTGCTGTGACAGACGGTGAGGAGGTGATGAGGGCTCTGTTCTTTAATTTGATTAGCAGCAGGCACAAACCACAGGCCGACTGGGTCACGGTCCAACAGCCAAACCAGCAGACTGATTTAAAAAACAGGAGCAGGCACAGATCTGACTTCTGTTTGTTCAAAAATGAAGTTCATTCAGTTGACAGTTAGACATTTGGTCAGATGAATAATGGTCACACTGCATTAGAAATGTCAGTTTTGGAATTTGCAGGTTCCAGTTTGCTGTATTTGCATTACTTTTGAAATTAATTAATCTTT
This sequence comes from Seriola dumerili, assembly GCF_002260705.1. NCBI lineage: Eukaryota > Metazoa > Chordata > Actinopteri > Carangiformes > Carangidae > Seriola > Seriola dumerili. The sequence continues at coordinate 1,323,568 of NW_019174291.1, forward strand.
ATTCATCTGCTTGAATAAAATTAGGCTGTTAGGAAAGTACAGTTTCAGGAAATATTTCAGGCTTACAGGCCATGGTGGTGATACACAACTTGTCCTGGCATCAGTACTGAGCAAACTGTGTTATTACAACTCTCATATCTTTAACCTTTCTTGTTCTTTTGGTTTTATTTGATGTAAAGGGATCACAGGAGCACGCTGTGCAGCTTACTGACATCTTATTTCAGAGTTTCTCAGACTGAAGTTCAGATTTTGAGATGACAACTGCAGCTTAAAATATCTTGTTTGGCTAAAGTCACGCCTCTGTCTACAGCTACTGCAGCAGTATCTGGGTTGAATACAACATTTGCCTTGTACTCTCTACAGAGTTATAAAGTCTCTGCATTATTAAGGAATAATTAGACATTTAAATGGGCCTTCAAATTTTTACTGCTGACTCAGTCGAGACCTGCTGGACTATAAAGTGTGGAGCCAGATTCTGGTGGCCCCGGCAGGGCTGGCACTGAGCGTAATTATGGCGAGCTAATGAGGATTTAACAAATGGAGAATGCAGACGTTTGCTGTTCGTAGGTCAGACTACAGACACATCTTGTTTACAGCTCCTGCGGGATGCCTGCAAGGCAAATTAAACCCAGTTCCTCCTCACTCATCCACTGGTGTGTGATTTGTGCTTGCCTGCAAAGAAAGACGGGCTTCTTTTCCGTTGAGGCAGCATTATGCAACAAGCAGGACAACCTCCAAACAACAAGAGATGTTACTGTTAAGAGTTTTGGGCTTCAGAGAAAAGATTTCTGCCACAACTTCACCTTTTTACAAGTTGCAGAGAGGAAGGAAACAAGTCTGAACTGATCAGATCTCCAGAAACAGTTGTTATGTCTCATTTTTCTTTATACTCCAAGTGAATTTTCACAACTCCAGGGTTTAGGGTTTCTTCAACATAAAAGCTGGATCTCAAAGCTTCCAGTAGAGTTTCTTATAGCAAGACAAACAGAGAGAGAGAACACACACTCTTTATCTCTCTCACTCACTGCATCGCTCTCACTTTCTGTAAGTATTTGAAGCCGACTGGAATGTGTACACTAGATAAGCAGAGAATTACACCAAGTCTCTGAAAGATGTGGTTATGTCACACAGCAGGAACTCATGTACACACACACACACACACACACACACACAGATATGACATCCCAAGTAAATTGAGATGTAATCAGGGCAGCATGAGGATCCATGTGACTGCTACCATATCACACACATCACACACCCCACCAGGCCTCATCACAAGGCTCCGGCCCCCCAGGTGTCAGCCCCATGCTAAGACCCCCAGAGAGACTGGTGTTTCACCAGGACTGAGTCACTAAGTAGGGGGTGGAGGTTTAACCACTGGGGACCAATGTGAGGTCAGTCAGAGCTACTGAAAAGTTGTGTAAGAAAAGAAGGAGAAAATAAAAGGTGGAAAAGAAAAACCCTGATAAATACAAAAATATATAATCGCTGATAGTTTTAGTTCTTCTATTGAGGTTGTGTAGAGAGGGAAGAAGTAGAAAGAACAGAATTAGAGGAAGAAGGAAGAAGACTATATCTGCCCACTCTTTGTAACATGGTACAATGCTGGTCCTGTAAACCGACGCCAGCAGACAGGACTGCAGCCAGATCCATTCTGTCCTCTCTCTTTGTAAGTTATTATGCAACAGGCTCTCTCAGCCAGGTGGAATTAATCTGTCCCCATGAGCCATGCAGCCACATAGATTTCACAAAGAAAGAGTCGAGATTAAGAAGAAGTTCAACTGTTGAGTCCATTCCAATTTCCTTCACAGAAAATGTACTTAACTGCTGATCAAAACTTTCTCCTTTTCTACTTTTCTCCTTGTGTAGATGCTATTTTTCCCCACTCAGCTTTTTTAAAAATTGTATATGACAATATCACATGCAAATATTCTGTATCTGCTTCTCCTCAGACTTCACTGAAACTGTACAATCATTTAAGAAGTCATATTTCATGGTGGCTTGAAGACATTCTAGATGTTTTGTGCATCATTTTATATATTTGACCATTGGTTCAGAATTATATTTAGCTCATATTACATTAGCTTGCATTTAGTGTACTTTTTTGAATCTTGACCACAAAATAAAATAAAAGCGTTTCGCCAGATGAAACATGGTTGCAGTGAAGGACCTGGTCTGGGTTTCACCACCTGTACTTGAGCTCATTTAGTGAAGGTTTTCTTGTCTTGTTATCCCGTGTGTCATCATCTTTTTATAGCTTTTAGTTCCCTAAACAAATCTGACTTGAAACTCGCCTTAAAAAAGCTTTGAGCTCAATAGCCCTGACCCACAAAGCCTAACATCCAGCCCATAGTGGTTCCTAGTGAGTGTGAGGTTATATTTCCATTTCCACACAGTGAAAGTCATAAGCGATATACAACTGAGACATTGTGTGACCTCATAGACAGGAATTCTGGGAATCTGTTAGTAAATGACCCTCCATGTGTTTCCATTTAGTTTGCTGTGATTGAAACAAACTGCAGAGCCTCAGGGGTTGATCGGCTGAAGGTAGAGAGAGAGAAAAAGACCAGAAGAAAATGCAGAAAGAGGGATGAAGGGAAAATAAGAACAAATCCAGAAGAGAAAATAGATTTTTAACAAGCCTGCGGGTCATGTGTACAGCTTGTGTTTGGCCACAGAGATACACAAATAACAACAAGCAGAGAGAGAAGGGTAAAAAGAGAAAAGAGGCTCAGAGAGATGACCTCAGAGAGGAAGCAGCGTGCTCTCCAGCTGTGGTCCTACATCTGAGCAGCACTGAAGCATCTGTTAGCTCTGGACCAACAGTAAACCCGCTGTCCAGCAGCTGAATTAACTGAACCTCCAGCTCTACATGAAAGCCAACAGTGAAATCCAAAAGTTGATAAAGAGCAGCTCTATCATGTTTTAATAGATTTTTAAAAACATTTATTAAACCCAGTGGTTCACGTTGGGATAACTGAAAGTTATTTTTAGCCATGTCAGTGGTGTGGCTGAAGGCATGGAGACATTGGTGGGTCTGTCTCACGGTTGACCCGCTACTTTGGTTGGAACTGAATTAACTACCATTAACAATTACTGGATAGCATGAAGTGTTGTGCAGACACTCATGGTCTCCAGAGGATTAATAATACAAACTCTGGGGATCCCCTGACTTTCCCTCTAGCGCCACCAGGAGGTTTACATCTGTGATTTTGAGTGAAATGTCTCAACAACTATTAAATGGATTGCCTTGAAATTATGTGCAGACATTCGTGTCCCTCACAGGATGAATTACATCAACTTTTGTGATCCCGTCATTGTCCATAAAGCACTGTCATTAATGATTCGCAGGTATCAGGTAACTCAGCAATTTTAACAAAGCTAGTTCTGTATGTACATGGCATTTTTACTTACATATAAAAGTAATTTCTAGATTGCCACAGTGGGAAAAGATCTATGAGAAGTTAGGAACTCGAAAGAAGCTGTTTATTTATGCCTTCCCTCCGGTGACAGTCAGAGCCGGAGGCATATTGTTTTCGGGTTTTCCGTCCTTCTGTCCCATTCTCATGGACACGATATCTCTGTTACGCCCTGACAGACTTTCTTCAAATTTGGCACAAGCTTTCACTTTGATTCAAGGACAAACTGATTAGATTTTGGTGGCTCAAGGTCAAAGGTCAAGGTCATGATAACCTCACACAACATGATTTCAGCCCTGTGAATGCATTTTCACACGAATTTCACACAAATGGTTCATATCTTATATGATTCTGGATAAACGGGGATGTGACCTGAAACTAATGGCAGAGGCAAACAACCACGAGGCGGTAATTTTAGTATTCTATAGTCAAGCTAGATTGTCAAGTGTTAAAGATTATAAATAAAGCATTGGCACATTATTATAGCATGAGAAATTTCATCACCCCCAAGAGTTTCCATTTGTGTCACTTTGGTTTATCACAAGAACAATTTCTTTTTCCGTGGTGACAAGGATAAAATTCAGCTTTCACAGCTTTCAATTTTAACCCACGAGGGAAAGTTAAAGTGGCTCATAAGTAGTAGTATGCTACTGGACCTTTCAGACTGAAAATGTGGATGCAGTGCAGCTCTAAGTTTTTCCAGCAGCGTTTTCCAGAGAGTGAGAGGGCGGTGGAAAGCAAAACAATGAATGATGTAAGAGGACTGAGATCAAAATAACACAGGACACTGTAAATGTGTCAAATCCAGACTCAAAATACTGAACAATTAACACAAACACTTCACAGTGAACAGCATGTACATATACACACAAAGAAACACAGAGTATCACTTCCCCAGCGGTTGAGTGCTATTACATAAGTTGGCCTAGGCCTTCTCCATCTCTCTCTCTCTCTCTCGCTCTCTCTCACACACACACACACAGATGCACAACATGTTTAACCCATTCCCTGTTCCTCTCTCCCTCCCTGCCTCCCCCATCCAGGGCTGATCCTCTCGTCTCTCTCTGGCCTCCTTCCGTTCCCACAATCCTCCCCTCCTCTCCTCTGGCCTCCCTGTGTTCCTCCCTCTCTCCTTCCTCTCCTCCCCCTCCTCCTCCTCCTCTCGGTCAAGGCTCGGGGGTCATCCGGAGGGTCTGCCTGGAACAAACACACCAAAACAGACAACGGCAGAGAAAGAGGGGAAGAAGGGAAGTGGCTGGAGAGACGCCTTTCTCATCGAAATAACTCTCAGCAAGAACATGAATGAGTGTCGTTTTCCAAAATGCTGAACTCGACTTTTAAGACTTGTTTTCTAGGGGTAAAGGTCAATTCGTTTCATGTTAATATAATGGGCTATGGGGACTGTAGCATGGTTTACAGTGCAAACATATGTGTTTAAATGTGTGTGTGATTGACATACTAGACCTGGGAACCTTAACGGCTCAACACTAAGACAAACAAACATCCAGCTCATGCCTCGTTGATACTGGAAAGCTTCCAACATGGCTAAGGTGTGTTTGTTTGTGTGTGTGTGCGTGCATGCATGCGTGCGCGCGCGTGTATGTGCCTGAATGTGTGCAGCACATGTTTGTGTGTGTGTGAGTGTGTTTGTGTGTGTGTGAGAGAGAGAGCAACACGTTTTTAAGGAACAGTGGGAAACTTGGCAGATGGAAGACTTAAAATGTTTATCTCTGCAAAACATCAGGACTGATGATTATGTGTGTGTGTGTGTGTGTGTGTGTGTGTGTGTGTGTGTGTGTGTGTGTGTGTGTGTGTGACATTGAGAATAAAAAGTGTGTATCTCCTTTCTTAAACAACACTCAAGAGAGGCAAGTCCAAAATCTGGTGCCAATGTTTACTTCAGTACTGAAGTGTATGTGTGTGTGTGTGTGTGTGTGTGTGTGTGTGTGTGTGTGTGTGTGTGTGTGTGTGTGCATGTGTGTGTGTGTGTGTGTGTGTGTGTGTGTGTGTGTGTATTTCTAAGCATGTGTTTGGGCACATGCCAGCCATGGTCAGTTTTAAATTTGTCCTGTGGATTGGTTCAGTCTGCTCCACAACAGGAAGTGAAGATGTTGATGTTGGCGTCTCTGGGAACGGAGGACGGACAGACACATCACCACAAGTTGCATCTACGTCATTTGAAATCTTTCCCCTGTGTTTCATAAATCTGAGTGCTCCAGTAGGTGGACTGAATCTCAGTCTGAAGTGGGAAAGTTTAGAGCCTTTAAATTCAGCATAGAAAGATGAGGCGATTCACATCACCTGCATTTTCCTGCTCCGAGCAGAAGTCAGCTGATACTATAAGTGGTTAGGTCTCTGTATATTATTAGATAAGTCTTTTGTGTGTGGGATGACTTAGCTGTGCCAAACCATCCTGTTCCTAGGGAATAGTCCATATTTAACATTATATAAAAGAGCTTATTTAGCCTTAATTTGCATGTATCTGATGTGCTTACAGGAGCAGCAGTGGAGGTAACAAAACGCTCAGGTCACAACAACAGGATGTTTTCCAGCTCTTCCCGTTCTGCCCGTGTGGCATGAACGCGATGTGACAGGACCACAGACTTTATTAGGAACACCACACTAATACTGGGTAAGGCTTCTTTTTCTCTCAGAACAGCCTCACTTCTTCATGGCATGGATTCCACAAGATATCAGAGACATTTTGTTTGAGATTCTGCTCCATGCTGACATGACTGCATCACATCATCTCTGCAGAAGACTTTGTCTTTTGGAAGTAGCCATTAGAAGATGGTGAACTGTGGCCGCTAAGGGAAGTACACAGTCAGCAATAATACTCAGATAGACTAGATAGACAAGAAAACAGCCTGGACTGTCGACATAAGACAGGCTGGCTCTATGGATTCAAGCAGTTGATGCCAAACTCTGACCCTACCATCTGCTGCATCAGCACAAATCCAGATCCATCAGACCAGGTCTTCAACCGTCCAGTGTTGGTGAGTCTGTGTCCACTGCAGCTTCAGGTTTCTGGTCTTGATGACAGGAAGTGGAACCTGACGTGGTCTTCTGCTGGTGTAGCTCATCCACCTCAAGGATCAACATGTTGTTCGCTCTGAATCGTTTCTGCTCACCACACCTGTAAAGAGTGGTTATCTGAGTGACCGTAGCCTTTCTTTCAGCTCCAACCAGTCCGTCCATTCTCCTCTGACCTCTCTCATCCACAAGGTGTTTCCTCCACAGAGCTGATGGTTTTTCATGCCACAGTCAAAGTCACCGAGATCATATTTCTTTTCCCTATTCTGATGTTTGATGTGTACATTAACTGAAGCTCCTGACCTGTATCTGTATGATTTTATTCATTGCACTGCTTCCACATGATTGGCTGATTGGATAATTGCATGAATAAGCAGGTGTACAGGTGTTCCTCATAGTGCTCGGTGAGTGTATAACCAATATATAGCAGGTGAGTGCAGTTAATACACAGTCTATTAAGAGACACGATAAATTAGAATAAAATCCCTTTTAAACTTTAATGTATTGCTGCAGGTAACTAGTGTCCAACATTCTCAAAGTTTCTACAGTTTTTTAAGTTATTTTTTGGGGCATTTTTGCTTTTATTCTGATAGGACAGTGAGAGAGAGACTGACTTTCCTGAGAGAGGGGATGACATGCAGCAAAGGGCCGTGGGTCGGACTCAAACCCATGGCTGCTGTGGTCAGGACTAAGCCTATGTGGTACGCGGTCTACCGGGTGAGCCACTGAGGCGCCCCAAGTTTGTACGGATTCAAGATTAAATCTAGGGACTCATGTTCTCTAAAATTAATTAATAGTATTTAGGATTAGAAAATATGTATTCTGTCTGTCTTCCTCATTCTCAAAACATTAGAGTTGCACCATGTGCTCTGTTGACTGCCACTATATAAATAAACATTAACAAAACAGCAAGAACAGCAGTGACACAACCTCTCAAATCATACTCTCCAGATGTTTAATAAACTGACCTTATATAAGCAAAGCACAACATCAGAATAAAAACAAGCTGTGCAAGACTCATTATTATATCAAAACCTAGCAGTGCAACAGCAGCAGCAGAAACAGAGAATGCAGGTGTTGACATGTTTTCTGAAACTATGCTGTATGATTTCAGCAGGTTTCAACCGTTCAGAGCCATAAAAACACAACACTTGAATAACAACATTATCTTTCAATTCCAGGCTGATTATCACTGTACAAAAAGTGAGAGGTACATGTTTTACAGCAGACAGACAGACAGACAGACAGACAGACAGACAGACAGACAGACAGACAGACAGACAGACAGACAGGCTGGCTGCAGCCTGACTGAGAATATAATGTTCCTTTCGCCTTTCTCAGGAAAGCACAGCATTGTTTAGTTTGTTGGAGAAGTGATCCGTCAAGGAGAAGAAATGGGCTTGTCCCTCTCTGACCAATATGGAGCATGAGGAGGAAAACAGGAGGAGATATGGAAAGAATTTGTTTTGATGAAAGCAGCAGTGACCATCTAGCCACAGATGGAACACATGGATCTGAACTAGAGTAACCTCAGCACAAACAGAAACAGAGGAAAGGAGGGAAAAGAAAACGGAAAGGACAAGGAAGAAAAGTAAATTTAAGGAAAGGAAAGGAAAGGAGGAGTCTTCCCAGGATGAGAGTAGTGATGGCTGGAATTCTCTCAACAGGGACAGGAAGCAGGGTGTTGTGTGTATGTGTGTGTGTGTGTGTGTGTGTGTGTGTGTGTGTGTGTGTGTGTGTGTTTGTGTGTGTGTGTGTGTGTGTGTGTGTGTGCATGCGCCAAGGCCACATGGGAACTGCAGACTTGACAATCCCAGACTCTTAGCATGACGCAGTGAAGGGATAAACATTGTTATCCCTGCACAGAATGGACCTGGCACACACACACACACACACACACCCACACACACACACACACACACCCACACACACACACACACACACCCACACACACACACACACACACCCACACACACACACACACACACCCACACACACACACACATACTGACCACATGAGCTTCAGTATTTGTGGACTGTGTCCACATTAATGCAGATAACAGGGTTCTGTACATGTGATCTTTTCAGATATTGTTTCTAAAATGCAGACGTTATCTGATGTTAGTTTGTCAGGAGGGAGTATGCTTGGCTGCCCGTGAGCCTGCAAGCAAAAAAAACAAGCATATTTATAATCATCAGGGTGTCCCAAACAAGGTCAGAGTTATAAAAAGACAATTGCATGTGTGTTCACTAAGCCTCTGACAGCAGGGGAGTGATATGGATCCATAATGACACAGCAAAGTCTCATTTGGAGCTGACATCCTGACTGTCCCAGCGTCTGCTGGAGTCTAGGATTTAAACAAGCTATCAAAAACACCAAAGTACCAGAGAAGTGGTTGAACCTGCAGTCACTGTTTTCTTTGGCCACATGGGACATACACAACATCGGCTATTACCATCTTTTTCAGTTGATGCGACAAACAGTTGCTTATTTGCACATCCAACACACACAATGCAAGAGTTTCTACCCACCTGGTGAATATAAGTCCAATATTCACTCTCCTTTTACCTCTGTTTTGGTCTCCAACTCTGAAATATCTGGCTCTTTAGCTGCCAACTGCTCCACATGTTCACCTGCTAGTTGCTAACTGTGTCTTTCTGCTGTTTGGTGCTGAGCAGGTAGTGTAAGGTGTCTAAAAACAGCTGTCTGCTGCAGGTGAAGATGACCCCGATGAGAGCCATGAGAGTGAACCACAACAAAAGCTATGGGCTGAAAAAACCAAAACAATGAGCTAGTGTGAAGGGCAGCGGTGACTGGTGACTCAAAAAACCAACCCACAGCATCATGTTATTTTACACTACTTGGCTACATGTCTATACTTTCTTGTGTTAGACAAAAAATTAAGTGGTAAAATAATTGCTTTTCTTAAAATCATTCCCTGCGGGCTCTAGATGGGAATGAATGAATGAGTGTTGTGTGTGTTATGTGTCACTGGGGGCCTGTCAGTCCTGGGGTGATGCAGCAGTCAGTACATTACAGTGGGAATTTAACATAACGCCCTCTGATTCAAGGAGGAAAACCAAAAACCTGTAATAATTAAAAGCAAAGCATAAATGAAGTGTGTTATGAGCTGTGCCTGTCGGAGGGTTCCACCCATGTTACACGTTGGGAGATTATCTTCATAGCTGCTGTGAGGCCTGTTGCTGCGGCCAGTCTATCAAGAGAAAGAGATCAGTAAAGGTTGGCTGTGTTCTTTGGATCTCGTGAGGCTCGCTGGACTGAACTGAACGTGAACATCCTCCATGCCGCTACAGCATGTGCAGCAGTCTGTCGCCCATACTGGGATCCAGTCCTGGGTGAGCGGCACAAAGCAGCACGTCAGGCCACTGCATGCCACCATAGTTACGTCATGGGTCCAGCTGGGACACCTGAGGCAGCGAGGCAGAGATCTCTATCTGCTCCCTGGTGCCACTGCCACCTCCCCCAGTCCAAATACATGCTCGCAGTTATCTTAACTGTCCTTCAGGGCTGCTAGAACAAGCTACCTGTTGCACTGGTTAATGCAAGTAGCTAGCAACTGAAAAAGGATAAATAAATTAAATGTCTTTTTTTGTGATGTATGTAAAAGTTGTTCACAATTTGCATATTATAATTTCTTTTCTAATATGCTACTTCTGTATGAATCTATCTACCACGTTACCACCACTTCACAAATAATCATTGGACCAATGCAATGTCAATATTGAATTCTGGTTGTTGATTGGTTACGGAGGACATCCTCTGTTGGAGTATCATTTTACATGTTTCGGCCAAGAACAGATTAGCCTGAAAAAATGAGGTACATTAATAGTCATTAAAGGAGTACTGTTTTAAAAAAAACCTATAATTAGCTAGTGAGCTAACTACGTTAAAAACAAAGCACAAACAAAACATACTTGAGGCAGTATCACAAAACTACACAACAAGGCTGTTTTAGTGTGAAATCACACATAAATGTTGGCTCGACTGGAAAAGATTTATCGGAGACTTATAGGCTATTTACTGTAAATGAGACGATGACTGACACACACACACCCACATGCACAGTCACAGATGTGAAGTCACAAATGCTCAATTGTGTGAAGAAGATCTGTACGTAAAACACACACACACATAGGCACCACAAGCATGAGGCTGCCACAAAGGCCCCTGTCACATGTTGAGCAGATACATACCAACACAGTGATGTCAGTTTGTTCATCTCAACCTCAGACTGCTGATCTATTCATCAGAAACTCTGAAGGCCACAGTGAACACTGTTGAGTCTTTTCTCTATCACAGTCTGTCATGGTTGGTAAACTCAGACTTCTGTGTCTCAAACAGCAAGAAATCATTTGTTCTCTGGACCCTCCGCTGACATGGCAGCCTCCATGAAACTGTCGACATGCGCCAAGTACACCTTAGTCAAACTGTATATATCAGTTATTCTTACAGAATGAATCTTATATAGTTTGAAGTATCAGAAGGGAGGCGTTTGTACAGTAACAGAAGGCAATAGAAGAAGATAGGCCAGATATGTACATTTGTCAGTAATAATCATTTAAAGCAGAAAGTGGAGCTGCAACAGAGGAGACCATTCTCATTGGCTGAGATAGTGTCACTTTCCACTTTTTGACTGTTTTCAGGTGCTGATCATATAAACTGAGGGATATTTACAACAATATATATATATATAATAAAACAAGTTGGAGTATCATTATATATATATATATATATATATATATATAGTGAGTCACTGTACTGTTCTGTGATTGACAACTTGATATCAACTGAATTGTCCTGACGCACTCATGCATGTCTTTAAGGAGAGCAAATACGTCTCTAAGAATTGTTTGTATCTCCTGCTTCACTCAAGATGAACATTTGTTAATGTTTGTATGGCCGCACTTAAAAATACAAATAATAACAAAAAACTGCTAAAAAAAAAGAGCTGACCCAGATACAGATCACACAGGCACTTAATTATTGCAGGCAAAAAGACGTGAAAACAAGATGATGTTTGCAGAGTGTGTAGAAGAAGAAAGTTGAATATAACATTAGTATTGCATTCAGTTGGAAATACATTTTCTGCATCACACCTGGAAAGTTTGTTGTGTCCACTGATCTGAAGACTGCAGCTGCACAATCCTGGCTCTCCTCCAGGCTCTCTGACCGTTACCAGTTACATCACAGTCAACAAACAAAGCCCAAATATTAGTATGGGTGGAGTTTATTTTTTATGAACTGAACTGGGTTAAGAAGAGTGTCATCAGATCTAAGGATGATGAAATATTGTGTCTGGTCAGAGTGATACTCATATAAGTATAAGAAAGGTTTAATTTTACTGCTGTTTAAAACATACTTTCTTAATCACATAAATTTGAGGTACATTAACTAATGAAGAGTTCAGGTTATAGGGAGAACATTTTGTGTAACTGGATAATGCTCAGTTGAGAATATGAAACTGTTCTACTGAAACAAATTTCAATTTATTACAGATCTGTCAATCAACTTCGATATTTCACTGGCTCCAATCGTGTGTGTTTTTTGGTCGAGACCTTTCTGTGTGTATATTTGGATTATGGCTGGTGCCTTTAACTCTTTCAACTCTAATAGGAACATGTAACTCAGCATTCAACTCTTGATATATCATGTTCCTGTCAGACTGACCGTTTGATCATTAAGATCTAGTTTGTCCAGTGTTCATTTAAGACTGGATATATGTTTTAAAGTAATGTCATTTATTATAGTAATTATATTAGTTGTAGACACAACAGCTGACATTTGAGGTCATCTCAATCATCTCAGTAACATGTATGTCCTACTGATATCACAACAGTCAAGTCACAGTGATGGTGGCGTATGTGGAGTGTTATCTGCTGCAGTGCGAGGTCCAGCACACACAGTCCTCGTCTCCTAACAGGACGATAAAACAGATTACAGAGTTGACACAATGTCAATATGCACCTCGGGGAGACATAGAGCCACTGCAGGGGGGGCTTGGATGACCAGGGTAAAAATGTGGAGTGAAAAAGTTGAATGATTTATTTTTATGTAGGGAAAATAATAAAAAAAGACAAGAGTTTGCTGATGCTATTGAGCTGACCTGAAATTTCAACATGCATTTCTTTTTTATTCGTTTCTTCTTCTGTCATTACTAATGAATGATACTAATTGTGGGTTGGGGGAGGGGAGTGAACTTCTTTTCAGGTTTTGAAGGGGGGCATGCCAGAAAAAGTTTGAGAGGCACTGGTCTATCAGTTATGTTGTAGTGAATTCACAGCTTTTCCACTGGACTATCTCCCAACATAATAAGGCAGAGAGGGAATCAGAGGCAGGAATTTACATTTGTACATTTTTGGCCTTTAACAGATGCTGTTATTTGGAGCAGCTCACAACAGGCTGCTCACAGAGACACACAGGCTCCCAGACTGGAGAGAAAACTATCACAGGAAAACAATGTGTTCTTTACTTTTATTTTGTGTTTGACGCAGATGACAGCACAAGCCGTGCTGTTGTTAAATGCCGTTTAATTGCTTTTGTACAAAGAGGGACTTTATAGTAATTGCCGGCCCTCTGGGTGGAATAAATCTGCAGTGACCTCCGCTCTGTTAATCGCAGCATGTGGGAACTTTTTGCAGTATTATGACATTTATGGAGCAGTGACTCCCGGGATAACGAGACAGACATAAACAAGCAGAGAGAGACAACACATATCTTTTGAATGGAGACTGAACGGTCATCCCAGCCATGAACATTGGCATTCACACACACAGCGCCCCCACAAGTGCAGAACCAGCACTGCAGCTGAAACGGCTGTCAGTCTCCAAATCCCATCCCAAGTCATCCTCTAAGAGGATCAGATCTATTTATACACTTACCACAGTTAGCCTCCCTGAAAGGAGAGCTAAGCAGATTACTGATAAAAGATACAATGAACACAACTCGTCAGTGTTGAACTCCCAGAAAGCACCAGAGGTGAAACACTGCAGGAAAACAGAAAAGATGGGCCCAGTATCATTTTATAACTAGACACCATCTTGTGATGGGACCGGCTGCAACACCCGCCAACATGTTGATCCCATGAGTACCCATGAGTACTCAGTAGTTATTACTACATTAGTACATGACTATTCAGACCACACCCATCTTCGGACTTGGCCTTTATTTTGATCTCAACTACACACCTGTAAACTTACATGACTGTATCTTGTGACATCAATGTGTTGACAAAATCTGTCCATTCACAGACAGACACAGTACTCAAAACTGCCCTGTGGCAGTTCCTTCTACAGTAGGTGACTCCAGGACCGTGTTTTGTCATGATGACACACACACACACACACACACACATACTCACACATACAGTTGTGGCTGGTAATCATTTCTCCACATTGACTGTACAAGCACAAACTGTTCAGTGTCAAATTTCCTATGGGTATTTTTTGACCATTGTATTCCTTCACGGGACTGACGACAGTAGGGAGATGACAGGAAATGAGTGGAGACAGAGATGCAACAAGCTACAACTTGCTCTGTTTGTTTTATAATGTACAGCAATCCAGCAGATTTCACTATCAATACAAGGTGATGGCCAACAGAAGTTTACAGGTCTCTCATTTTTTTTATTTGTTTATAACACTAATATTTCATATAATAATGAAAATGAGGGAACATTTTTATTAAAGTTTGAATTTTACAAACAGCATTTCAAAATACTGCTTGTGTCATTTATTGGGCCACTTCAATCAAAATTAATATCATAGTTTAGCATGCTGTAAAGTGAACCAAAAACTTCTTAGAGAAATCATTAATCATTACATCTGCATAAAGAATAATAATATGATAGTTTAATCGCTGTTAAAAGATTTTTATTGTGGCTGCACGGTTAATATGTGCTAGTATATGTATGAATAGGTGTATGTACATGTGACTATGCATACTGAGTGTGTGTAGGTATAAATGATGATACACATATGATGTGTGTCTATACACTTGGGCTATGTAGTGTATTTTGAACATGTTCTTAATGATTTTAATTTCGAACTTCACTAGCAAGGACCACATCATCAACAAGGTACGTTTGAATGATATACTGAATGATTTTATGAGGTTGATCTTCAGGTTTCTTGCTTGTTTTCTGGATGCGGTGTGGGAAGGCTTCATGGGGAATTTGTCGTGCACCCGGCACCCACACACACACACACACACACACACACACACACACACAGTCCTTACGAGAGAGTGAAGGAGAGGAAACCAGGAAAATGGGATGGGGGGAGGGGTGCAGAATATGAGAGCGAAAGAGGAGTAGAGGGTGCGTTAGGTATATATGGGATTGCTGGAAGAGGGGGGGTTGAGGTGTGGTCCTGCTCCTGAAACTTTGCTAGATAAGCTTCAAATTAATAGACTATTTGGGAAAAAAACAAAACAAATCTGCCCAAAATCAGTCAAGACTTGTTCAACTTTTCAACTGTTTAATGTCTGACTCTCATCAAATTTGCTTTCCAGCCATTTGGCTCTTCAAGCACTGATATGCAGTCATTTTCTGCTCTGATGCTGTCTGTATGAAACCTTCAAGTCGAAGCAAAACTATTGCTCATGTGACACACCCCCACAGATATTATGGTTGCACAGTACAGGAATCCACCTGGCTAAATTACAGCCGTCTCCAGGATTCGTGTGTGTCTGTGAGTCTCAGCGAACGGCTGTGGGAAAGAAAATGATTCATACAGCAGCGTTTATACGGAACATGGTAAGACCTGCCCAGCTTGCATCACACTTTTTCTGAGCTGACTTGCAGGTTGCAGTGAGTTTCCTCTTTATAAAGGCACACAAGCACATTCAGACAAATTCTACATTCAACAAGTTTTAATGTGAATCACGCTACTGTGGTGTTTGGTATTCAGCTGAGACAGGCAAAATGAGTGATGGTAGTAACTGTGTATGTGGAATGATGCTTGATCTTTGCATCATCAACGAATACTCAGTGGCTTTTCATTATCTCCATGGTCTGCATTGTCTCCAAATTCACTGGATCGTGCACAATACATCCAGAATGTTCAAATCCATGATGAATAACAGCTGCTCTGACGGGCAAGAGGTGCAACATGCAGCTAGATAGGTGTACCCAACAATCAGCAGCTAAGTGCGAGTGTGTGTGTGTGTGTGTGCGCGCGCGTGTGTGTGCGCGTGTGTGTGTGTGTGATAGGAAACCTTTGAGGTACTGGATGAATAGTTTGTCTTCCTGGAGCCAGTGCTGCAGGATGGGAGGGGAGCAGGAAGTGACTCACTGGAGGATCGTAGCTAACAAGGAAACAAACTGCGTGCTGCTGGGGTGCCGATCCAAAGCCACAGAGGCCAAACCCAGAGCCACACAGCTTCAAACACCGGAGTCCTAAAGATAGCAGGGAACAATGTCAGAGAAGCTGACAGCAACACGCCAGCTTGTGAAAAATGAAGGGGTTTCAGATTCTGGGTCAGAGGGCGTTTTTAAATAATTTATGATTTAACTGAAGGCAGGACAACTGAACAAGGAAAAGAACATTTAAATAGTCGCACAAAAGAAAGGTCAATTCAGCGACCACAGCCTCAATGTGCCTGAATAGTCCTGATTTTCTAAACCCCACCCGTCTGGTTGCTTAAAATAAGCACTTGGGGTTTCTTTGCAAGAGGTGTCTTCAGAAAACACAGGAAAAATGAACACTACACAATCACATTCAAACTGCATTTTAGATGACAAGGGAACAAAATGAAACAGATTTTATTACTCCGTCACGAGGAGACACATGAAAGCTTTTACATCTTTAGCTCTTCGTGCTGTCAACAGACTTAAAATTTATCACCACACAAACGCTGTAATACCTGTTTCACATCAGAAAGCTTTGCTGTTCTCAGATCTTTATCACTGCAAAGCCAAAAATGCAACGTCTAGCTTGAGGATGACGCCAGAGGAAAGGAAATGTTTATTCATTTTGGCTTCACGACCATGAGAGATATAAATTGGTCAAATGAATCAAAACAATGACTGAAAACAGAGTTATAACTAATTGATCATGTATCAACTTTATTTAAATACTTTGACAACCTCACCTACAGTGTACAGTTAGAAAACTCCACTCCTCCAAAGACGGGATACTGGTCAAATTTACATAGCAAGAGAAAAATAAACCATGAAACAAATTTACAAAACAACAAAGCCATAAAGGAACAAATAAAGATTAACTTTCACACTTGCTATAGCTGACACTCCTAACAGGGTTACTGAAGGCCTGGCAGGAGGGAGCAAATAGTGAATCTTTTGTTAGTTGAGTCTTTTTACACAAAACCAAATAAAAAAATATGTCTTTCTCCTCTTCACACTGTCACAGGTTGCCTGCATCCCACTGAGGTGAGTGGTACTTTCATATTCAGGACATATAAAACGATTCAGTTCAAAAATGACAAGTGAGGAAGTATATTTACCCCAAGTATAAAAAATAAATTAAAATGATCAACATTTATACACAAAGAGAGCCAACAATGAACCTGACAGCTGTTGTATAATCTTAACCTTCTGGAGGTCAAAAACCTTTATCAGCTCCATGATAGTGACCCCACATTTAAAGATTCTCAAACAAGCCTGGAGATGAAATCTCTAGCTTATCAGGCAAAACGGGAAAGAATACTTCACCCTCACCCCGGTTCAGATGCTGCACTCACTTCTGACTTCAACTGTTTATGGTGTAAGGTGGAAACTAGTCAGGGATGTTCTGGAGAGAAAATTTAAAAAAAAACTCATCCTAACAACATGTCCACCATGAAGTGTGCACTTCCTCTACTGTGAGAGAGAGAAACATGTTCAGTTTGTGTTGAATGTTTCTTTTTTAACACAATTCATGTTCTCTTTACGCAGAGCTCAGACTGACAGTAGACGGAGCACCTGCACAGATCAATGCAACATTTATGCATTGACTGAAATTAGGTCCAAGTCTAGTTTATGATTGTCACACTGCCACCAACCACTACACTGGAAATTGATGCTGTAAGGCTGCAATTTTTTTTCCATCCTCAGAAATCTGCAGTCACATCCTGTAGGATTTCTATTCTGAATCAGTGAATCACGGTGGGAAAACAGATTGATGTTGACCAGGGCTGTCCAATTACACACTGAACCTTTGGGCAACACTGTCTTTTCAGCAGAGAAAAAAAACAAAACACAAACTTGTTAAATGTCTCTGCAACACCACTGATGCTATGGCTAACCGTCAGCTATAGCTACAATGTGCCACTGGAGAGGGACGTGGTGATGCGTTTATAATCAGTCGGAGCAGCAAATGTCTGATACCTTAAAGCTACAGAAGCTGTTACTTATGAACTGGACGCTCTCCACTTTCACAGACTGATAAAACAAAATGTTCACTTGAAAGCCTTTTCTCCTTTTAGCAACAAGACCGCTAAAGGGAATATATAAGTTAGTGGGGAAAAGGAACAGCAGTGGTGTAGTGGTGTAGAGAGGCGGTACTAAAAGGTCACAGGTCACTTCCTGTAACAGCAGAGTTACCTGTTTTGGGTAAGAGCTAAATACCTGAAATGAAACCGTATATAACCAGCTGGAGGAGCCACATATTAATAACAACCCTCAGAGGACACAAATTGACAGTGCAAAGAAGTAGAAAAATAAATACTAAAAACAAATCAAGCAAAATATAGATTTAAGTGTGGGTATTTGCAAGTGTTTCTGCAGAAAATGTGACACAGTGGCTCAATGACAAAACATAAGCTTTTGTTTGACAAAACTCGACAGTTTCTAAAAGGAATAAACACGACTTTGAATGCTGTGACACAGAGGGAAATATGGTTCGGCAACAGTGCTAAAGGAGTTGCCTCAGTGCTGTTTTTCATCACAAAAATATCACAAATGCGCAATATTTTTTGTGAAGATTTGAGAAAAAAATTGTCCATTCTGTTGCCAAGAGAACTGCCAACTTTAACTGGCCAAAAATATAGACGAGCACATCAAACAGTTTATAGATGAGAAGGTTTCCAAAAAAAACACAGAGCTGAGGATCTGAAATGCAAAAAATAATGAAACAAAATGTGATACAAATATGTTTTTGCTGCTGTCTGAATAACTTTTTTCATTAAGCACTGAGATGACGAGAATATATTTATTTATACATCAATAACTTTGTTTAAAATAGAAATTTTGAGATTTAGTTTTAAACCCTTCCCATAACCCAAGAGTCTTTTATAGAATCTGAATCTGCAACACTGCTGTAGAGGATGTCTGTGTGTGCATAAAACATGTTGCGTTGCATCAGTTTGTTCACAGAGTTTGTCTTAACCAGTCTTACGGGCAGTTGCCTCAGTGCGCGTCTCTCTCTCCTTTTCACTTATCTGCTCAGTGTCCAAAAATGTTAAAACAAGCCAACGGCCAACCACATGAAGGGCTGTATGGTTCCAGGTCAGTGGGTCACTGGCAGAAGGGTGAGGCTGTGGGGTCAAAGCCTTTGAAAACGTCCTTCAGTGAGGCGTTGTCTTGCTCTGTGGCCGCCTGGTCAGGCTGCGCCGGGCTGTTTCCTCCAAAAGGACTACTTGTCCCACCAGGCTTGGTCGCCTGCTTCACCACGCCAAATAGCGATGACACTGGCAGGTTGTGAACGCCTGCAGGCCCCTGGTCTGGAGCGGCTCCAGGAGCACCCTGACCTCCAGCTGCAGCTGCCCCGGCTGCAGCAGGCCCTCCCTGGGCCGTGGAGTTAGGCGAGGGTGCAGGCTTGGGTCGGGGCCTGTTATAGCTGTTGTATCGATCGGTCCCTTGCTCTCCACTTTTCTCTGGCTCTGGTTGGTCCAACGCAGACTTCCGGACAAACAGGGGCTCCTTGGACTTGGCTTTACCCGTCGTGGGTTCACTGGGTTTGGACTCTGTGCTTGCTGAGTTGGGGGAGTTGTTAGAGCCACCGCTGGTACCAGGGCTGCCTGGTTTGTTAGTCCGAGGGTCATACAGACTGATGCTGCTCAGCACACTGGCTCCCCCTGGTGCCCCAGCCCCCACACCACGCCCTGCTCCACCTGAGGAGAGCAGCCTTGGGTCATAAGGGGCGATGGTAGGTGGGGGGGAGCTAGATGTTGTTGCTGGAGATGTAGAGGGGACAGGAGGAGGCGCTGGATCTGATGGCTGCTTCATTGCTGACTTCTGTGGCTGGAGACGGGGGTCTGTGGGGACTTTACGGGCCATCCGGGGGTCAGCAGGCTTTTCTGTAGGTGCAGGAGGCATTGCGGGAGGTGGACCCAGAAGTGACATAGGGGCAGCAGGGGTGGGCAACAGAGGAGGGGAGGGTGTCTGGGACGGGCTGGAGTTGACAGTTTTCAAGATACGAGACAGAAGCTCAAAGTCTGGGAGGGAGGAGCTGGAGGAGGAGGGAGCAGGTGCGTCCAAGGAGGGAGGAGACTGTACAGGAGGAGGCTGTGAGTGAGGGAGCGGCGCGTGGTGCTGCTGCTGAGTGCGCGACAGACGTGGGTCTAGAGTGGACACAGGAGGGATGCCTGGTGGGAGGGGCAGGAAGTCCTGCTTGGGGATGGGGAGTGGAAGGAGATCTTCAGGTGACCAGGTGATGGTTTTGGAGAAGGCCGGCATGTGGAGAAGAATATCCTTCTTGATGTGGCTGAATTGCTGCAGCTGAGAGCGTGGGTCTCTCAGAGCCATGCCCATGAGCGGGTCCAGAGGAATCGGTACTGGCTTGTCCCGCAGAACCCGCTCCGTCTCCTCCTCTTCCGCTGCTGGGGTTGTAAGTGGCGGGGGCTTGTAGACCAGAGGAGGTTCTTGTTTAGTAGCAGGAGGTGAGTGGGAGGTGGATCCAGCTGAAGCAGCTAGTCGGGCTAACCTGGGGTCTGCAGGGGGTCCAGAGGAAGATGGAGCAGGCATGGAGTGGGTGGAGTCAGGGATTTGGCCTGTCTCTGCAGAACGTGCCAGTCGTGGGTCCCGAGCCAAGCGGGGGTCTGCTGGCCGAGCTGGGGGGTTGGCGGGGGAGGCCTTCTGCAGGCGAGGGTCACTTGGTGGGCCGTCAGATTTTTGAGGAGCCTGCGTCTGCTGACGGAGTGTCTTCAAGATTGAGGTCACACTACCACCGCCGTCCTCATCCTCACTGGAGTACCAGTTCCCTGAATCACCTGGGAAAAGACAGCAGACATATTTTGGTGTTAACTCTGGAGTTCAGTTTGTTAGAAAACTAAAAACAAACAAACACTTCACAAAGTGATTAACCTTCAAGGAATCTTTAAACACGTCATATCTGAGGTTTGTGTTGAATGTTGGGAAGGTGGGAGAGTGATCAGTAGAGTGTGACATGTTTGAACAGTATCACTGTCACACTGTGCAAACTTCTAATAGACATAGTAATAACAGTGAAACATTTATTTTGCCCTTTAAAAAGATTAGAGCGATCAGAGCTTATAGTCTCATCTGTGCAAGATTGCTGTGAACTGGACCATTAACTTAACAAATGCCAACAATAATCACAATGCATTATATGAAAACTGGCCTTTAACTGCACTTACAATACCACAGTCATGTGAAGCCTATCGCAGGGTTGAGCTCATTCCCTCTAATGTTTTGGGTCATTATCGTGCTGTAGGATGAATCACTGACCAACCAGTCTGTCTTCCTTTGTTACCCGACTTTCTCTCACTGTTCTGACAGCGACATACAGAACTACTTCCTGCAGTACAGTATTGTCCTAATAATGCATCAGAGGGTGTAGGAACACAGCTTGTCCCAACTCTGCCTTTGTACCGACAGTTTGTAAGTCATTAACCTGTAGGAATTGTTTGCATTAACTGTCATCTTCACTTCATTTACTTCCACTGCTGAAGGAAAACTAAGTTAACCAGTTTCTTACTTGCTGAACAGGCAGTGGCAGATTACCACTTACTTCTGTATAAAAAAAATATGGGTGTTCTAAAACTTCTGACTAGTAGTGTACATTAAATGTGAAGACATGGTTCTACATCTGCAGTATTTTTAAGTTTTTGTACAACTTTCCTGAAGACCAAATATAGAGTTTTAGCCAAGGGAGGAAAGTTTTTAAGGCCAATGACATAACCATAAAGCAAATGAGGAAAATGACTCACTATGACAAAGGAACAACAAATACTTTGTACACAGAGATGCTTTTCCTCTACCTTCAGTGTCTCTAGTCTTCTCTGCTCCTCCCTCGGCCATCCTGCGTGCTCTTTCCTCTTCCTCCTGCTGCTTCTGCTGGATCCTCATGAACAGGACACGTTGTGCTGGAGGCAGGAAGTCAGGAACAGAAATCCCTCCCTGATTGGCTGACGCTCCATTAGCAGAGCTGTCTTGACCACCTGACTGGTTACCAAATTTCCCTGCTCCTCCTCCTCTCTCGTCCATGCCAGCAAAACCCTGATAGTTGTCACCTGAGAGGGAACAGTAAGTGTACCGATTAGTACAAAATCAGTAACTTTGCTACCATCACCTGAAAACACTGTGTGCCATTCAAAATAATTACTTCAAAGCTAACATGGTTTTAGGTTTGAATCACTCACCTTCTTGTACCACTCCCTCCATGTTCATTCCCTCCTGTTGATTGAAGAAGTTATTGAAGAAGTTCCCTCCACCCTGGTTAGGACCTGGGGGCATAGGACCTCCATGTGGGGGTCCGTCGCCAGATGCGAATCCTCCCATCATGGGTGGTCCGCCAGGCCCCATATTGGGCGGCCCCTGGTTCATCCCAAGGTTGGGGCCCATGTTCTGCATGTCAGGGGACATCATGCCTGGAGGGGCAGGGAAGCGGGTAGGGGTCGCTCCAGGGGCCCCTGGAGGTCCAGGTGCTGCAGTCTGACCCTGGTTGCCGCTGGGAGTCTGGCTCCTGATACAAGAGGGAGAATAGGGAATCAGGAAGTTCCATTTGTTTATTCTTCTCAGTTAAAATAAACAGTTAGTGCGTCTGATTGGGTCGTAGTCTCCCTGCTGTTACTGTATCCCCCACATGTGGTGCGTCTATAGAAGAAACTGAATGGGGGGTCTGTGGTCTGAACCATACCCATCTTCTGGGGTCTATAATAACAAAATGTTTAACATGGGTGACTGAAGGGTTAGTGCTATCACACTACATCACAATACAAAAACTACAAATTCTGTTTTGCGCTCTATGATTATCCTTGTATAAACTTTAAAGAATCTTTTAGTAGAGCTATGAATTTGAACTTTCATTTTTCATGTAGTTGCTGGTTACATTAAAATGAATGTTTCATCATTTCACAACACTCATTGCCTGTAGGCTTGAGAGGCACCGTTTAGCTGCTGTGAATCCATGCTGAATACAGCAGCTATTTCTAGTGAAGGAGCAACCTGAAAATGTCGAGAGCGACATTTTCAGTCTACAGGTAGTATTCAATATTCTAAAGAC
The DNA here is from genome assembly GCF_002260705.1 of Seriola dumerili. Classification (NCBI taxonomy): domain Eukaryota; kingdom Metazoa; phylum Chordata; class Actinopteri; order Carangiformes; family Carangidae; genus Seriola; species Seriola dumerili. Next base: position 1,346,442 of record NW_019174291.1, read on the forward strand.
AGAGACTCTGCAGAGTATTCCTTTAATAATCTACAAATGTTTTTAATTTGATCTCAAACTGGATAAGATCTCCATCTACATTTTCTATAACTGTGTATACTGTGTGTATATATATTCTTAATGTTTGTTTCCTGAACTCTTACCTGACAGCCAGTTTCTGAGCCAGCTGTCCCGTTGGCTGAACTTTAATCTCAAACAACGAGGGGATTTTCTTCCCTGCACCTCCTCCTCCTCCAGCACAAGGAGGTGGGGGCCCCATGTGGGGAGGAGGGCAGTTAGGATTTGGGGGCCCGCCTTGGAAGGGACTTCCATCAGGGCCATGGACAAGGGGACCAGCACAAGGATTAGGCCCAGGAACAGGCCCTGGTCCTGGCGGTCCTTTGTTGGAAATGGGCCCCTGGTTAGGTCCAGGAAGACCCCCAAAGTCACCTGCCACAGGGCCACCAAAGTCCCCAGCCCCTGTGTTGGCGTCTACAGGAACAGGCCGAGGAGGGGTGGGGAGGAGGCCAACTCCAGGAGGGGGTTTGGGAAGAGGGTTGATCCCCTGCTTCTTTAGTTCCTCCACCTCCTTCTCATCCTCAGCCCCAGCCTCTGCATCCTCTGCCAGCATCTAGAAAACAAGGTCACAAAACTCCACTGATAAGTGCATCTGAAATATTTTGAACCATAAACCCAATGTTTATATAAGGTTTCTGTTTATGATCTGCAAACTGTACGTCAAACCTCTTTAAATAACTTATATACATAAAACTCTTATGAATATTTTTTTAAAACACTTTTAAATATCTACAGAGTTCACAGAAACTGGTTGAGTGATTTGGCAACTGGGTAAGTGAGTTCTATTATCTTTGGGTTTTTTTTTGCCTTTTTTTGACAGTTGTGAGTCTAGAGAGAGGCAGTAAAAAAAAAGGGCAGAGCGAGAGTGATATGACAGCAGAGAATCAAACCCTGTACGTTACAGTTATGTGGTATGCACTTTAACCTTTAGGCCACTGGACGTCCCAGGATCCTACCTTGTTGAGCAGCTCCTGAGTGTCGTCATTGAGGGCCTCATGTGAGAACATACACTCGTCACCATTGACGCAGTTGCCCGTGGTGTGGAACAGCTTGCAGGGGAATTCACGTAGCGTGGGAGTCAAGGGGAAACACTCACAAAAAGATTCATGCAAACTGTTTAATTACCTCTATTCAAACAGAGACTATTTTAATTTGAATTCTCTTAAACTAATAGAGTCTCTCTGTGGGGTCATTAGTAAAGGATATCATGCATGTAAGGGCAGTGGTCGGCCCGGGCACAGAATCCAGTTATGTAGAACTTGCACAGCTCCTTCTTCTTCGGCAGCTCAATGTCATGGCTGAAGTTGCAGTGGTCCCCCTGGTGGTTAAAGCAGGTCATAATGAGATCTGTGTGTCTGAGAGGCCAGCCTACAGAGAACTGTGGAGTTATTGTGTTGTGTAGCCTGGTATCAAATGTAATATGATGCTCCAAGGGTTTTTGTCAGTCTACACCCATTCATGATCTTTAACCAGGCTAGTTCCTGCTGACTAAAACTGGGTTACAAACAACCTCAGAATCCAGCCATTTACAGGAATCTGTATCATATTTGTGGCATCAAAAACTTTTAATTATGAAAACAAAGAAAACTACAACTTCACTGTGAATTTCTATTGAATGTGGGCACGTAGGAAAAGCAACTGAAATACTGAAATATATTTAAAAAATTGAAAAATATCATTTGAATGAAGACAGCTTTAATATCACAAAACATCCCATGTTATTCAGTCCAAACTGTGACTCGTTCAACAAACACATCAGCAAACATTCATGGCATCTTACCCAGGTGCATCTCCCCTCGATGTAGTACTTGCAGATGGCCTTTCCTTTCTTATCCTGATGTTTTTCATTCTGATTCCTCCTCCCTAGTCCTGGTCCATCACCTCCATCCTAAAATACACAAACACAAACCAACACACACACACATTTGTATTGATCTACTTTGAAGCATCAGATTTGTTTCAGACTCAGTATCAGGCTCACTTCAGACTGATTTAATAACTACAAAAGCCTTACCCCATTGTCCATGTCTCCGTTGTTGTCATCATCATTTCCCATGTCACCTCTTCCTCTCCCTCTGTTTCGACCCTTTCCTCCTCTGATCATACCCCGCCCTCCTTTACCTCTGCCTCGCCCGCGGCCTCCTTTACCTCCTGGGGCAGAAATTAAAGACAGATAGTCAGCACTGTCAGACACAGGTGTGACATGAAGACACATGTCAGCGATCAGTGTTGTCCACAGGTTACCCTGTGCATCACTATCACAGCTTGCTTCCTCTGGAAGAGAAGGAGCCATTTCTCCAAGAGAGACAGAGATGAAAAATCACAGACAACCCCCTGAGGTCTGAACTCACCTCTGCCTCTGTCTTTGCACTTCTTGTACTGATTGAGTTCTTTTGAGTAGTCGTCGTAGTCATCATCCCCCATGTTGTCATAATCGTCCTCTACATACTGCAAAGACAGATTTAGCATGTGTCACTTAATGAGTGTCAATTAGGCCCTGTTCAGACCTGGTGTTAACATCCCATCACAAGTGGACAGCTCTGATTTCAGGTGTGAACGCACCACGCAACACACATTTTAGATCTGATCACTCAGACCTCATTCAGAGGTCCACGTGTGTCCACATTCTTTCAGCAGTGTGAATGTAAATGTGTCCTGGGCCACAGTGACGGACCAACTGCTCTACTGATGTCCTCTGAGACAGTGTCATTAGTGCCAACACAGTTTCATAATGATAAACTGAAAATATTTTACTGTTTGCTAAAACTTTATTTCACCGTAGAGCTGTGAGCAGTACAATGATTCGCTCAACCTGCGCTTGCACTGCATCTCTCTCTCTCTCTCTCTCTCTCTCTTGCCATAGTCAGACTGTCTAAAAACAACTATGCACACCTGTTCATTTGCATATAGAGCGGGGAAATGAGATCTGATCACAAGTGGTCACTGGTGACATGTTAATGCCAGATCTGACCAGAGCCTCAGTCAACTCTTCTCAAATGATTACTGCAGCATCAGATTGGAACAAGACGTGAAGCCGCTTATTCCAAATATCTGTTAAGCAAGACAAACGGTCCGAGTGATGGTGGCTGGAGTGTAGCTGGCTGCTTGACAGTGGAGTGTACAAAGTTATTTAAATCAATAATTTGTCTAAGAAAGAAATAATTAGTATTCTTAGTTTGGTTTGTTTTGGGAAATGAAAACAGAGCATTATTCCATTAATAGGAAAATAATCCATTTTCCTATGAAGACCACCAACAGGTTTGATTTGTCAGTGTTGGTGTTTGTTTACTGGAATGCTTCCATGTGAAATATATTTCAACCATTGTGTAAATACGCAAAACACAGCAAATCAAACAGAATGAGAACTTGTTCCCTGGATTTTCACCAAAGCAAATACACAACAGGCTTCATTTTGAGTTCTAAACCTCACCTCCATGTCGTCTCCATATCCATCGCCATCGTCATTGTCTCCTCCCATCTTTACTCCTCCACCTCGTCCACCTCTTCCTCTGCCTCCTCGACCCCTCCTCCCTCCCCTCATTCCTCCACGGCCTCTCTGGCTTTTCATGCGACCTCTGCCCCCTGCGGAGACGCACAGAGAAAGAGAGTAAGCTACGGAGGTATGAGAGACTGTCAGTGACGCAGCTACAGGATTCAGATTGATAAGAAAGTTTTTGCACATAGGCTCCATTGTCTGACTGCAAGTACAGGGTGATGCATATTCTTCTAAGCAATTGTCACATAGAGGCACAACTATCCTAAAAGGTCAGTGAAAACTTTTTTAATAGGAAACACTTCTAAAGTATAAATAAATTCACATTTTCACACCAAGACAGAGGACCTTTCCACAACACCTGGCCTTAGATATCTTTCTGTTGTCTGGTGTATCCCAGGTTAGGCATTTTATCCACTGTATTTAGTCTCAGAACTCACTGAGACTAAATACACAGCTGGGCAAATATTTAGCATACAGCATAATCTGTGGCACATCAAGTCTAATTTTCAATTTCAACAGTTTTAACCAAACGGCCGTGGACGCACCTCGTCCACCGCGGCCTCCTCCTCCCTCCTTGGCCTTGCGGTACTGGTTGAGCTCCTTGGTGAAGTCGTCATAGTCTTCATCCCCCATGTCCTCGTCTTCCTCTCCCTCATAGTTGTCTTCCTCATAGTCATCGTAGCCTCCATAGCCCTGCTTGTCCATCTTCATGTAGCTGCCCTTCTTTGAGCCGCCGTAGCCTCCATGAGACTAGAGATGGGTAAACATATTAGTAGATTAGAGTACTGAAATTCTTTACATTTGATCTAGATAAACTTGTCAATATTTCAATGTAAGCTCACTCTATAGACTTACAGCAGGGGGGTACTGAGGACTGTACTCTCTATACTTCCTCTTCTCACTGGGACTGTAGTCAGAGTCATCACTGAAGTCTGAGTGGTCGTCATCAGAGGACGCATGACGCTGGAGGAGAAAGAGCGAAAAGCAGAGATGCACAGAGAAAGAGATGTAAGAGACAAAAGTTCAAATACTTTAAATAAAGACAGAGCGGTGTAGAGAGGTGGGTGGGTCTTTTTCAGTTCTGTAGTTGTCTTCATTCTCACTTTGTGTTTGGATTTGCGTTTCTTCTTGGCCCTCCTCTTCTCCCGTTCTCGCTCCCTGTCTTTCTTCCTCTTCCTCTTCCGGCGGTGTGATCTCTCGTCGTCAGAATCACTGCTGGCGTGGCGCTCCCGACTTCGCTGAGGACGCTCTCCGGCCCCTTCACCTCCTGCCTCACCTCCTCCGCCTGCTTCGTCGCCCCCATCTCCGCCTCCTCCTGCTGCAGACGCACCTCCACCCATCTCCTCCTCCTCCACTTCTCCCCCATCATCTTCCAGCTCGCCTTCCTCCAGCTCTCCATCCTCTGGCCTGTGTATGGACAGAATGTAGGTTCATACATCTCATATTCTCAGGGGCAGCGGCTCACTACACCAGCCACATCTGAAGTTTTTGGACATATATTTAAAATGATTCATGTTTGATAAAATGGTTTTTAAAAAATTGAAAACCATTAGAACTAGTTTGTTTTCAGTGGTCACAGTTAAATCAGTAGGAAAACAAGTACAGAGGCTTGGTTAAGTTGACTAAAATTAGATATTAAGTCGTTTAAGGGGGATTCATTTACGCAGCATTACTATCAGGTTCTGCCATTTTGTGATTCAAACAAGGATTTAGAAATGTATAAATATGTTTTCTTAAGTTTCAAGTAACATCTCAGCATTTAACAGCTGAGTGGATCCCTGGGATATTATTCAAGATGCAACACATCATTCAGGTTGGCAGCACTATAATGGCACTAACAACACTAAGGTGAAGTAATAGTTTATAACTTTTGTAGTAAAAAAAAAAAGAAAAAAAGAACATAGATTAATGGCAATCTGTGATTAATAAAATTTGAGCCCCACTTGGAATAATGGAGTTGTATCCCTGTAGCACTCATTGCTTTCTGTCATGAACATTTCTGACACTAAACACCACCACAGAGCCATGTATTGAGAACACCTGACACTGCGGGACGGACAAATGTCGGTGTGATTTCAACAACTGTGCCTGAATGGTGATTCATGTCAGGTGGAAACAGAAGGATTGCAGAAAGATTGTATTTTTTGGTGTGTCTGTGATTCTGCCAGGTGTATTTACACAGTGCCTGTATCTCTCACAGACGCTTGCCTGTTTAAACTACAGGTGAAAAAAAAAATTGCACAGATGCCAATACTTGACATATGCAGAGAGTGTATATAAAAATTACCTACAGTGAGGCAATTAATCTCCAAAAACTGACTGCTCATCATGTAACCCAGGAGGAGTCAGCACTGAAATGTCAAGCATGACTAAAAAGCACTTTCTGCAAACACTGGGATATATTAACTTACTAACACACAAACATCCAAATCAGCAGAACAGACAAAAACACAAGCTCCACTGCAGTGTGGTTTTTTTATACTGTAACTTCAGTGTAGCCGACACCACTGCCTCTCAGTGTCATCAGCCACACAAGCTGTCTTATATTTTTTGTTCTTCTTATAGAGCAGGCAACATAGAGTGAGGATAAGTTAAAAGGAGAGTGAGGTTTTAAAAAGATTAAAAGAAATGTAAATGTTCGCTGTAGACTACTAAAAGTAATCATGCAGTTTTGGGAAAATGTTACAAATCTTATTAATCCAAGTTCCAAAAGCACTAATGGATTTTACATTCATGCTAATAAAGTTACTGGGTTTATTATAAACAAGTATTGTGTTTTACTTCCTTTCAGGCCACCATGGCACCAAAAGGTGAGAGGGAAAAGGTGAGAAGTGGAGCCAGTTTTATCAAAGAACAAAACCAAAACCAGCTACTGAGCAGAAATATTCTTGCCAAGGGCAGACTGGACATTGTTTTGTCTGCCATTCTCACTGGCAAGGACGTGGCATGATTTATGGCACAGGCTGGGGTAGGGGTCAAATGTTAGTGACACTGAAGAGACAAAGTATTAATCACTCCCTATTTGAGTGAGTATGTCCTGGCTCTCCCACAAAGGCCCACACCCACAGTAGGCTGTCAAGCACTGACTGCAGCAGGCTGGTAGTGAGGCCTGAGGTCAGGCTGATCTGATTCATCGACAAGACAACTGCAGTACAATATTTAATTCCTCAAAGACAGGTTTTGTCCCACATCGAGCACACAGTGAACTGAGACAAAGCAGGTGGTTGGTGCAGTCGACCTGCTTTCAGGCAAAATGTCAGCTGCACCCTATGGGTTCACTGCACCGCACCACATCCTCAGCATACGAGCTTCCTCTGGTGAGAGCACAATAATCAGCCTTAATAATCTGGCTTTATCTCTGTGTTACAAACTAAATGCTCAGCAGCAGAGCCACGAACATCTCCACATCAACTCAGAAAACAAATCCACCAGAGAATGCTAGTCATGAGCCTGTTTCATCAGTGGATGACAAAAATGAAAAGTGATGGCGAGTACACAACTGTTTTACAAACTTGGTGAAATCATCATATTCAAGTCATATCAAATGTTAACATACATTTTTTTTTCTTCATCTGAAACCACTACGTAGAATGAAACTATCAGGAACCTGCTTAAACAAGTAAGTTCTGGTTAATTAACCAGATAATTTAGTTAACCTGTTTTCTTAGAACAGCCCCCTCGTATAAAGCCTGAAGTTGCTCCATGTACAAAATCCTGTTATCTGCCGTTTGTTGCAGAACACAATCCAGAACAAACAATAAAATCTGTCTTCATGCCCATTTGATTTTGCCCTGGTACAAAAGCCAAAGTGAAATCCAAAACCTCTGTCATTCTATGCAAAGTAACTCTGAAAGTATGAATATATGCAGATTAAGCAATGTTTGACAATAATTACTCAACACAAAAGCTCGATATCAGATACCAACCACCTTAATGTGTTCTTCCTCAAAACATCTGAACACTGAAACTGTTTGTCAGTTTGTTTTTTTTTTTATCTCCCTGCCTCAAGCACTTTGCTAAACTCTGACAGGTTCTTTGCTCTGCACCAGCTGCCGGCTTTCAATCCAAACACCACAAACTCTGGAGTATCGCCTCAACAGCCAAGTCACTCCTCTATCTCACTATTGGCATGTGATACTGAGCTGGCCTGTTAATCAAAACCTGTCAGAGCCGGCACAAGGAAAACTCTCCTGACACAGTGTCTATCATAGCACAGGGATTTGGCTGTATTATGGAAGCAGGTTGTTGTGAATAGGGAGTGGCTGGGCTTCACTATGGGCAGAAGCTGATGGCCTCTCTGGCCTAAAAAGATACTATACACACATAAGCTGCTGCCAACAATGTGCCAGTGTGGAGAATAATTTAAACTGCAGACTAACTCATCCCCTCCAGACTGCTCTATGCTCAGACAAGAAATTAACAAGTCAGGTCAGTGTGAACTTTAGTTAATATAAGTCTACCAGCACCAATTTAGGCTTAACAGACCTGAGGAGAGGAAAAAATGTTATTTACTTAACGAGTTATTGATTGGACCCTACACAAGTATCAATGTACTGCTGACCACTAAATGCAGTAAAGGCCTGCTGTGCAGTGTCTGTCATCCATGTAAACTATTCTAAACAAGTTTCCATTTAAATCCATTAAAACCCAAACTGTGAAAGCTCTGAACACACCACACCAGCAGACAACTGTGAGAAGTTCTGAAAGTTCAACAGAGCACAAGATTATTCTCATCTATTAAGGATGACTGAATCAAAGGATTTACCATGCATTATGGTACATTATTAGCTCAGTGGAGTCCATAACTTAATTAATTCTATAAGCAAAGGGCCATGATTAAAATGGGGAATACTTACTGTGACAGGTTTTCTTCACATTTTGCACTCAAAACCATTGAAAGTTTTTCCCTAGCCTTTTAGGGACACTAGTGGGGTTTGTGGGACTTGGAAATGGGGCCAACTGGGTAACACAGCAAATTTGCCAACTGGGGACTGTGGAAAAAGGGAACTTTGTGTTTGACTTGAAACACTTCTGGGATGCTTTGCAGACGTTTTACACATTTTGGGGACTTATGTGGATGTTTGGGACGAGTCAGTGTGGGCACGACTGTGAATAAAAGTGATATGTTAGACAAATACACATGACAAGCACAAACGCGTTTAAAAGGTTAGCTTATGTAAGTTAACAGGCTTCACCTTTCACAAGTCAATATTTTAAAGATAGGTAACATTTAAGACTTGAGGAAAAGAAACCCCAATCACCGAGAGGTGTTCAGGGGCAAAATACGTTTTCCTGTGAGTGTTATTCAGGTAGAACGGCAGCGAGTCGAGCACAATTTTTAAGTGCGTAGACCAAGTTGCTTCGTGTTAGTGATACGTTTAAGACAAATGAACAAACCGATATGAAGGATTACGATAGAATGTAATGGCCCTTACAACGTTATTAAACGCTGTGTTTCATATAGCGATGCAGCGAGTGGAACCGCCAAAGAATAGTAAATTATCATTAACGAAACCATTAGCCATTAGCTTAGCCTTCCGCTCTCTTGCCAACTGCATTCGTTGGTAACATTAGCCAACGTGCTAATTTTGCTAAGTTAGCCTGAAAACAGGCCCGTAGTTAGCAAAAGACAATCGCTTGAATTTGTTGCACCTGCGGCATTACAGTAATTGTCACCACACACACACACACACGATTGAATCAACGTTAATTAGTGAGTTAACAGATGTTAAAAATGGGCAAGTAATTAACCGATGCTTTATAACCGTTGAATTGGCGAGTATGGCGGTGAAAGTATAATTGATCAGCTGTTTCGATCTCGTCTTTTTTTCTTAAGACAAGCTGACTCGAGTCGATTGACCGTTGATTGTGATAACGTAATAAAATAAAGGGAATAACGTTATCCCAGGTGCTATATGGCCTCCCAGTTGGCGTTGTCGTGTAAACATGGCGTTCTTTACCTCTGTACTCGTTTTCCAGAAAAGGCGAATTTAATCCCTTTGACAGAAAAAAGAAAAAGAAACCCCGGCTTTTTGTGTAAAAGCACAGGACAAATAAATAATTTCATTTAAATATGATTGTAGAATTACTCGACCTTTCGTCAGTCAGGAGACTGTTGTGTTCGTGGTTGGTAGTTGGGGAGTTTGGATGGACAGTCATGCTTTCCACAGCCATTTCCTCTAGCTACATTGAGGTGCAAAAAATTACAACTCGACACTGGAATCTACTGGCTTATGCGTCACTTCACTAGGATCTACTTGTTTTTGATTTTAGGAAGAGTTTCAGTTCATAGTAGGCAATTCTCCACTACAGTTGGAATAGCAATATGATGAAATTGAGTCCTGACGTTCTCCGTCCTACTGTAGCGATGTGAAATGACGACTGATGAACCTAAAATGGCCGACTGTCTTCTCCAAAGAGAAAGGGGGCGGGTTTCGCCGAGAATGACATCATGACGAATAAACGTACGCGTCTCACGGAAATTACCGAATGTGAAATCGTCAGGGTTAAATCAGCCCCCTAGTTTGACTCACAGGTGCACTTTCAGATCATAATGATTACAGAGCGTTTAAATAAGTGCAGCTTAATTAGGCATGAATTTCATATAAAACCCACCCGTCAAATCAGAGAGTCTTAGCATCTTAAGCACCCTAGATTGTTGATCAAATAAAATGTTGTTGGGTGTGTGGTAATCTGTACGCAATAACAGGTTGACTGAGCAAATTCAGCAATACAGAGCAATGTTTTGGTCAGGCTAGACATCCAGGACGAAGGGGCTATGCTGAAATACAATATGTAGATGTTTGTTGTGTCTAGATTCTCCAAAATTGGTTCAATACAAATTTCTTTTAGAATATACACAAAATCTGCCGAAAAATAACACACAGCCCCCCTTTACAACATGTTGTCTCAAAATTGGGTAAAAATGTGATGCTCTTCTTATTTCATATTATGTTTTGAATGTGCATTATTCACTTCATTTTGCACCTGCTCCAATGACTACAAACTAAGTGACACACATAGTGATCCTGGATCCTAACTGTTGCCCTCAGTCTCACAATAGGAATATAAAACTGGGCACAAGCACCAACATTAAATTTCGTCACTATATTACCCAAAAGGCTTTGCTTATGGGACTTCGGTAGTACCTGTCGTATAATATGCTGTAATTGCAATCTGTACTTATAAAGGAGTCTCCCACTGCTACCATAGGTAGGACTTGTGTAAAATAGCTGGGAGTCCCAAAACTAACTTTATTTCCCCTCAAATTCCTTGAATTGCTCATTTAGCTGTATCTGTGCTAGATCAAGTATCACAAAAATGGCTGTGAAATAGTTCGTAAAAGACCAAAACCAGGGGAAAATTTACACAAGTGCAGCCCCCAACGTTGTCTTATAAAGGTAAAAATGTCGAACACAAGCTAAACGTTTATACTCATGATTTTTAAGTAACACTGACGAGCTTAATGGCCGACACAGCCAGCAACAGCGAAAAATTATTTCGTTACTTTTTATTTACAGACACTACAAACAAAAAAGAAAACACGATAACAAATACATTCTAGATGCAAAATCAAGGACAAATTACCCCAACAAATAAACAGAAAAACCAAAGGAAAATAACCACAAATTAGCAGCGATTATTTTGAAATGTTTGAAATTGTATTTAGAATTCGAAAACACATCTTTTGTTTTGTTCTGTTGACGTCATCATCCAGCGCCCATTCAGCGGGACTGTCGCGGCATTTGAAACATCTACATCTCAAGCTGCAAAATACTGTCACTTTACGCCGAAATTACCGCCTTTAGAGTGAACTGAAATGATCGATATGATCGAGAAGGAGGACCCGGTCATCAGCGAGGAAGAGGCGGCACAGTACGACCGCCAGATTCGACTATGGGGGCTTGATGCCCAGAAGAGGTCAGTTAGCTTAGTTAGCTCACCAGGCTAATCAGTGCAGCGGAAGGTTTCACTTGTCGCACTCTTGCTGCACCGGTTTTGACCAGTGTCTGTGTCTGATTTAACGTTTTAATCCGCGGGCAGATGTGATTTAATAATTATTGGATTTTGTAGTGTGGAGAGCTTCCATGTGATTATCTATATCAATACTTGCATAGATCTTGGTTTTTGCATTGTCTACATTTGCATTGTTTTTGCATTGTCTACAAACTTGAGCTAAATGACAAAGAGGCTAGTAAAGAGGCCGTAAAGTAAACGTCACAGGACACTTGTAATACTCCACATGCCAATGAAATGCACAAACCCCTTAAACTCTGATTTTACTGTCGCTTTTAATCGTAGTTAGTTTTGGTCTGCCAGTATGTTGCTGCTTAACAATCCACACAGCACAAGATCACATTACACAGCATACAGTGAGCAGTCCCCAGACATGTCATCTGCATGTGCGCTTTATTTTATTTTATTTTTTACAGGTTACGAGGATCCCGTGTTCTCTTGGCAGGTTTAGGTGGTCTTGGGGCTGAAGTAGCCAAAAACCTAATCCTGGCTGGGGTTAAAGGACTCACTTTGCTGGATCATGAACAGGTACACATACTTTACAGTATAGTCAGGTGCCCCTTCATCATCAGAGCACACTGTCACCTACAGTGAGAATTTGTGCTTCAGTTTAAATTTAGAAATGTTTGTTTTCAGCAATCAACTAAATATCTATAAAAATAATGGAGTGGTAGATGGCCGTTATGAGGCAGCTGAAGCCTTTGCAGTGTTATGCATGCCCAGTAGACAGTGCATGTGGTAAAGTAATAGCCTTCAATGATTTTCACTTCTCAGTGGTGAAAGAAACCAGCTATTTTTATTGTGATAATGTTGCAACAGCAGCTTAATTGTGGCCTCATATAGTTTTAAAGACAATATTAATCAATAGTATGGATGTGTTTGCTCTATGTGGTCTTGTGTAATTAAATAATTGATGAATATTTGAAAAACCTTTTTTTTTTTTTCAAATGGAAACACAGAATCTCCAGTGGAGGTAAATGTCCACTGGATACACAGTGTAAATTATCTTCAGCTAAATCACATCCAGACAGAGCCTTAAGCTGCATGAGAGTGAGGGCCTTTAGGGAAACTCTTACCAAGTACAACACAATCCTCACCCTGCTATGCATTCCCTATTTGTGTGTCCACCAGGTGTCAGAGGAGTCATGCCGAGCTCAATTCCTGGTTCCAGTGACGGCTCAGGGTCAGAATCGGGCCCAGGCCTCTCTGGAGCGCGCACAGAACCTCAACCCGATGGTTGAGGTTCATGCCGACACAGACAGAGTCGAAGACAAACCAGATGACTTCTTTCTGCAGTTCGATGCAGTGAGTGGAAACAAAACTTTTTTGAAAACAGTCACAAGTACACTGCATAACTGAAAGACAGCTGTATTCACATTTGAGAGCTGAGCTGAATGATTTTACTTTAAAGTGCACTAAATGTGTATTTTCTTTAAATCAGGTGTTCGGCCGTGTTAAAGGATAAATGCACTTTAAAATACTTGAAGTGAAAAATGTTCGCCACTGAAGTATCTCTTCACAGTCCTGTCTGAATTCAGTTTTATGTTAATATATATTTCTAAAACAGTTTGTGCAGTAGCATTGTTTCCTCTGAGATGCTTCAAACTATTGTCAGCACTCAGTCTTGTATCTCTCAATGTGACCACTAGATGTCGCTTGTCGCCCATATTGTAGAACTGACTATAGAAAAACAGAAATCTCCATGTTTGGCTCTGTCAGGCTCCAGGACCAAAACACCTGCATTAAGCTGATTTCTATAAAGTGAGGCTGCAGTAATGACATCGGCTTGGCGTCATTCTTCAGTAAATACTAATGGTTACATTTAGTCCTGAATTTCTTTCATACAATACAATTAGCACATTAATTACATAAAGAGTACAGTTGCTGGTTTAAGGTCTTTGTTTGCCTTATATGGTCGTGCAGGGCTCACAGCAGTGCTCATACATTTTTTAGGTAACATGATAAAAGTTGCTTCATTGATTTCCACAGGCAGCTACACACACACACACACACACACTGTATGTCAGTTTTATCACCACTGAGTGGAAGACTGTATTTCATCAGCATCAGAAGAGAGAGATTTTTTCCCCTCGTGTTGTGTCTGAATTGCCGGCAGCCTTCTCCCTGTGGGGGTGTGAAGTGAGGGTCAGGAGGAGGGAGTGAGGGACGGGAGGAAGATGAGGGCGATATCAGTAGGATGAAGTGAAGTGAGGACGGGATGAGATGGATGTTAGTAGGACAAAGGGAGGGAGGAAGAGAGGCCTAGAGAAGAGAAGGCGGGACAGTTTAGACTAGAGATAAAAAAACAAAAAAAACAACAGAAAAACAGAGGGGGGTCTCTCTCTCTCTCTCCCTCTCTCCCTCTCTCCCTCTCTCTCTCTCTCTTTATCTCTCTCTCTGCTATAGACCACTTACTGCTTTTATCTGCTTCCACACATGTATCTGTGTGTGGCTCAGTGGGAAGATGGACGGTGATTAAAGTGGAACGGTTGGAGTGTGGTCAAAATTTTCATATGAGAGGCCTAATTACTGAGGGATGAATACAATAGAAAAGCACACACTGTCCATCTGGTACTCGCAGAGTACAGCTGACTGGCTACTGATTCTCTCAGTCACTCTCTTTGCTTGCTTACAGTACTTTTTTTTTTTTTTTTAAATGCAGTAATTTGTTTTAGTTTCTTCCAAGAATAATGTCACGAAAGGCCAATAAGTATGCAGCTTCTTTTCTGTTTCTTACACATTCAAAGTACCTGAAAACTGCATCAAAGCACAAATGAAAAAAAACACAAATTCAAAATTGTCTCAGGTGAAATGACTAGTATTTGACTAATATGTTGTTAATGGGAGATTTCTTTGCCCTTAACGGCTTCCTTTTTAAAAAGGGAGATTCCAGTTTTCCTGCTTTCCTCCCTTTGTTTTTCTCATGCGTTAATCACGTCCTTACTCTGGGTCAGATAAAACTTCATATCATTTCTAGGAAGGAAAAAGGTGGAGGTTAATTGTGTATCCTCCGGGCTGTTCCAACTTTTGTGTCGAAGATGAAACTGAGCCATTTTATTTTACGGTCTCACGCTGTATATATGCTCCAGATAAGGAGATCCTGCTCTGAAGCTGTTATCTTTTATCTCAAGACACTTGAAACCATTCACAACCTGTTTGCCAACAGTGGACCTTGGCCCCGGTCTGCCTGCTGCTGTGATGCCATGACATGCAGCATCAGTCTTATCAGTGAGCAGAGGGAGGTTTTGGGTGTGCTGGACTGGGTCAGCAGGATAAGGTGGACCCACGCCCAACCCTCCCCCCCCCCCCTCTGTTTACACTCATCAGACAGTGGTCCACCCTAGCTTTGTGTGGTCATTCAGCTGCTGCTGTAGGTGTGTCTCTGTCAGTTTGGCAGCTGACCAGCCAGAGTTCAGTTGTTTTGCTGTTCCAAGATTTTTTTTTTTTTTTTTACAATTGCAGACATTTTCAGAAGTGAAATATGTCTGTGTGTACCTTAGGGATTAAGTGCGAGCAGGTTTAGTGTTATGTTAATGTGAAAGGAAATAAGTTGAATAAAAGCACAATAACAAAACAGCAGGGTGGCAGAGGAGGAGAAGGTGCTCAACAGATCAATGCGGTGGGAGCTCAGTTTCTCAAATTTTCATTTTTAGACATTGAATTTACAAAAAGGTATCAACTGTACAAACCATGTTATGAATACGTAAACTGTATCTCATTGACAGCGAGAGGTCCGTGAACATCCATCTCTGCACACACTGTGAAGGAGGGAAATATTTATAGAAACAGTAAAGCCTGTATCTTTGTTACACACAGAAGCCTTTCTTAAAATAAGAAGCAAAACAAATGTAGCGCCTGAGTTATTTGGCTCCTTTGAGAGGAGTCTCTTAAACACTGCTGTGTTTGGTTCAGACCTGTCAAGTTCACGTCCTGGATAAAATCCTTGTTTCACATTGTTGATATTAGGACACAACAAGCCAGAATCCAAATAGAATCCAAATAGAAATAGAAGATAGAAGTTACAGAGGCTTCAAATAAAACTAGATTTACATGCGTCTCTGGATCACAGGGATTCTGGGACAGCGGAGAAGTTGAAATTAGGTGGAGTGTAACCTTAACAGCAACTTTGCCTTATTGAACTGAAAGTTTTTTTTTTTCTGTACTGCTGCGGTGTTATACAGTGTAAAACTGCCCTGAAAAACATGTTGAATACATGTTGAGGAAGAAACGGCTCTCTTTAACCTCGGTTAACCATGTCCCACAACGTCCAGCTCGTAACCCTTGAAGTAACTACATGTCCAGCACAAAGACTCTAAAACTCTGCACAAGAAATAACCTTCTCACCTTCCCCACCTGTGTGTTTTTGTTTCCCTCAGGTGTGTCTGACAGGCTGCTCCAGAGACCTGATGGTGCGGGTCGACCAGCTCTGTTCTCAGCGCAACATCAAGGTCTTCTGTGGAGACGTCCATGGTTACTATGGTTACATGTTCTGCAACCTCGGACAAGAGCACAACTATGTTGAGTGAGTTGAGTGTGGAGCTGATGTGAATTTGCTCCTGTGACAATCAGAGTTTCATTTTAATGCCTCTGCGCTGGCGACAGCTGTGGATGCAGGATCTTTGTTTTCGGGTTGTCCGTCCGTCCGTCCGTCCGTCCATCACGTTATCGTGAACATGTTATCTCAGTAACGCCTTGAGGGAATTTCTTCAAATTTGGCACAAACATTTACTTGGACTCAAGGAAGAACTGATTCTGTTTTGATGGTTAAAGGTCAAAGGTCAGCGCCACTGTAAACTCTCGTTGGCCCCATTCTTGTGAGCATGATATCGCAGGAAAGCCTTGCTGGGGGGGGGGGCACAAACATCTACTTGGACACAAGAATGAATGAACTGATTAGAATTTGGTGGTCAAAGGTCAAAGGTCAATGTAAATGGGACCTCACAAAAGATTTTTCTGGCCATAACTAAAGAATTAATGCACTAAATTATAATGGATATGACAAAATTTCACACAAAGGTGATATTGACAAAAATAAGATATTTTTCAGTGTGCCACAATTGTTGATAATGGAAGTTTTATTGCTGCATATTAGTGGTTATTTTAACAGTCTATTAAGTTCAGTAATCTGGGCTCCACAGTCTAGTGTTGCTGTTAGTGTTGCTGATTTGTCTGTGATGTTGATATCATTTTTGAATTTAAGTTATGGTCACAAAGCACTTTCTTTACAGATGGAATTGTAATTAATTTTCTTCTGCTCAAACAACCAGACACTGTTTTCTGCTGTTGTTGGAGCTGTCAGGTCCACTACAGCTGGCATGGATGAATAAACTGATGATATAGGATGTTTCTCTTCTCTCTCTCTCTCTGTCTTCAGGGAGAAACCCAAAGTAGTGAAACCGACTGGAGATTCTAACGACGGCCCAGAGGCAAAGAAAGCCAAAGTTGACCCAAACGAGACCACCATGGTGAAAAAGGTAGGTGGATGTAGATCATATATCAGTGCCAGATATTTCCTATAAAGATATTTTCCATCTCTCTGGCTCCATGAAACCACTGTATGGGTGGTGGCTAAGATGACTTCCTTTAAACAGAGGCTGGAGGTACTCAACTGAAAATGTTGCGAGAGGAGAAGTGGAAAATATTGAGAAAATTACACAAAATGGAAAAACATTGTCAAAATACTTCAGATCATTTGTGAAGTCTTATCTTCTTCTCACAGGTTGTAAAATAAAAACAATCCTCCTCCTGTATGACTTTTTGTTATATCTTACTAACTAGTTTGAAAACAACCTGTCTGATTAATAAATGTTCTAAAATATTTCCATTTGTTCTAAAAGTACAGAAGCCCTGAGAGGGCCAGTGAATTTTTTTTGCCAGGATCATTTTTCAAATTTTTTTTCTTCCCAGAAAAAAAAAGCTTGCCACTCAGATGTTATTTATACAGTTGAAACAAAAACTTTAAAAAATGATCCTGGCACAAGTATAAAAAATGTTCACTTGCTTTTCAAGGCTTCTGTATTAAACAGGTTTTGTGATACTAATTTATCTCAGTTGTGTAATTTTTTTGATATTTAAATTTTTTTTTTTTTTAAATCTCTCATCCAATCAGACGGCCAGTTTCTGCACTCTGAAGGAGGCTCTGGAGGTCGACTGGACAAGTGAGAAGGCCAAAGCTGGTCTGAAGCGAACACCAGTGGACTACTTCCTGCTTCACGGTATTTACAAGTGTCATTTCATAAAGGAAATAATAGTATACAGGATTTAGTGTTAAGGGTTTACGTTTTAGCAGGTTTTAAATGTGAAAGTTTGTTTTTTTTCCTGTGGTTTATATCAACTTTAAATTCAAAACCTTTGGTATTTTTTGAATATTTCTCAGAAACAATGACCTAATTTCATAATTTGAAGCATTTGGAGCTCTGTTTACTGCTGATGGACATTGTTTTATTATTTACATTTTTTCACTTAAGTTTTTATTGAGGTTTTCAGCATTTATATATTTCCAAAACAAGCAGATTAACATGATGTTGTAGTCCGTCTGTTCTCACAGTTTCATCTACTACACCAGCTGTTTCCATTGACCTCTCACTGTGTTGAGACTTGAATAATGTTCATTTTCTTCCAGCTGTGCATCTTGCAGTCCCAGACGATGTGTCAGGTTTTCCATTATTATTCACATTTTAAACAATTACTTGATTAAGTGAAAACACAGTCAATACAGGCAAGTGGATAATGAAAATAATTAGACCGCAAAGATGGAAAAAACATTTTCTGGGTTTTAAAAGGTTTTGAAGTTGAAGTTTGACAATTGTTTAGGTCTTGACATGTTCTTGAACTGGTGGCGGTATTATCTCTAAATCTGACAAATTTTATGCTTTAAAATTCCACAGCACTGTGTTTTATTTCAAGAACTTTTTCAGCTTGATAAATATTTTGTAAGGAATTCATATTTATTTTAAAACTATGCACTCACACTTTAATGAGCGGTAAAGTACACAAGAGGTCTTCTGAATGTCAGTGTGGGAGGTAAGAGACGAACAGAATTTCCATACAGAGAGCTGATGAAGGAATCCTGAAAGGTCTAAAAAAGTATAGAAATTAGAAACTGAAAATGCGTAGGACTGAAACACATACAATGAACATGCAAAAATGACTGGTTCCAATCTAGCGAATGAGCTGTCATCTCACATGCGTGGAAATCCACGTCCATCACGTTTGTTAAATATCATTCTTGAGCAAAGGGCGGAGTGTTAAAGGTCAACCTCGGCCTTGAGATGTCAGCGGTGTCTGGAAAAAAAAGAAGTAAACAACAAAAACAAGCCAAGTCGTATTAAGACTTTTGTAAAATTTACTGCAATTTGGTGGGAAAAAAAACTATATAGTTACGCTGAGTTGCACCTTAAGGACCATTTGACCCTTTAAATAAACCCTAAATTGTACCTTCCTGTTTTTCAGGTTATTTACAGTGTGTGATGACCTTCTCATAACAGTTGTTATTGTCCCTCCTGTCACCTGGCCCTGCACCATCCCCAAACACTTCACACTAGTTTCCATCACAGGCTGTCCATGGCCAGTCATGTGCACTGAGCGTAGAATAGAGAACAGCCCGACACCTACACCGCATGACAACAAGCATATAGCAACAGGAAACAACCAGAAATGGTTATTGGGTTCACACTTGTGAATTCAGACACATTCACCTGTGTATAAATGCAGTAAATAATGAAAGTTAAATTCAAGTCTGTCACAAATATGAAGCGAAACAGCGCTGTTCTACAAGTTAATATGATATTTAAAGATAATGTGTAATTTATAATATTCCTCATTAATCAAGATTTCTACTCAAAAAGTAGATGCAACAAAAATGGCAGCGCAACTGTGCAACATGTTATAAGTTACAAAAATCATTCCATATTTAAATAGATGTGAATTAATGAGAGTGCGAATAAAAGCATTTCTGCAAATAATTTATCTTCCATGCAGCGACTCTGCACCCAGGCAGCATAAATCAAGACTAGGTCAAAACCTTGTATATGGCTGGACTGCATCATAGGCTGTTTGTATTCTGCCTATTGTCCTCTATCTGTTCTCTTCTCTCCTCCTCTCTGTCCTCACATATACAGTATTTTAATATTTATTTATTTTAATACAGCATATACATAGCAGCAATACATGTTTTCTGTTTTTGTTGTCAGACAACAACACATACTGTAAGTTAAACGCAAAGTCTGTGCTGTGATTTTTTTTGGCTATATTTGTCAAACGATCAAGTTAGAAGTGACAGAATATCAGTGTGTTTTCACATATAGTCCTTTTTACATGAACCAAACTCCTGTGAAAGTGGACCAGCAGAAAAGGGACTCAGCTCTTTCTTTGGTCCACTTCAGGTCTGATGGGGCCTCAGTCCTTTTTCTGTTCACACTTTAGTTCCTCTGGAGCTCTCGGACCTTTACTGCTTTGGATTATGGGTAGCTTTCACTGGGAACAACGTGGCTGCTGCTACACTTGTCTCATCCACATTCCGGTGGTATATATAGTATTATTACAGTAACATCTGTCATCATTAACAAATACAACTTATGAGAGACATTTTGCAAACTTTGTCCATGAGCCAACGACGCTGATGTGAAGAAGTGAGGACTCCATAGTGAAGCACCACGATATCTCTCACATGTGAGGACAGAGGGAATAAGATGCACATGTTGACATCATGTGCTATGAGCGTATTCAAACTACAGCAACAGAAATGACTAATTCAGCCTAGTCTTATTTTGACTGTGGCACTGGATGTTTTTGTGATGATCACACAAACACATGTGACAGCGTGTTAATTAAAAGCATTAATGATTTCATGTCTAAAAAGCATAAAGCACTCCTGTAAGTCCTTCACAAAAACACATATCTTTATCATCATCGACTAAAATGACTGAAAAATACAGTTATTGCTCCCAGCTTTAAAACATTATATTGGTGCATATCCAGCAATTCACACAATCTTGTTTTAGCTCCTTTAGGATTAAACCACTGTTGTGCTTTTAAAGTGAATAGAAACAGAAAATACCAGAAAATCTTACAATAGCCAATATTTTTCACACATGATTAGTTTTCATGGAATTCATTATTCCCTCAGATTAACTCTCAGGGTGTGTAAGTGTTTGAAACATAATTAAATTGATGTGAACAACACTGACTGACTGATCATTTATGTCTCCTTCATGTCAAACAGTGCATTATGGGACAGGCTTTCACCAGTAGCAGCCAGTCATGTGATGGTGGTTGTCTGCTACATTTGTTTACTTAACAGCCAATTTGTTTCTTAGTCACGCATCGTTTGCAGGTGCATTTTGATTCTGAACATCTTGGCTGGTTAATTTTAGCTCGTGCCAGGCATCGGGTCTTCAGTCTAATAACTACCCACTCTGAAACCCTGCTACCCACTGTGGCGTTGCCTTGTCCTCAAGTCTCCTCTAATGTCTTGAGTGGAAACACTGTCTAGTTGTTGTTGTTTTGTTTTTTTAATTTAGTGATTGTGAGACAGGACGTAGTGTTATTATTCCTCCGCTGTTCTATAATTGGATCTAGCGGTTGTTGTTTTGGGCGACCGATGAGGAAGTGGCTCTTCCTCTGTTACAACTGCTTCCTGTCTCACTAGGAACAGTCGGGTGATCTGAACCGCGGGCTGGGTGTGTGTCTGTGTGTGTGTTTGCTTATATTATAATCTTTGATCTATGTGATTCCTTTTTTAATATATAGATAGTCTGACTAGACACAGACTTCTATTTATAAATAATTGGACAAAATCACATATAAGAATAAAATAAATCAGACTCACTTTGACAGATATTCTCCTACCAGCTCTGGTAAATTAGCATGAACCTGCTCTCACTCTATACAGATATTGTTTTAATATACTGAAAAAATTATTTGTTATTGTATTTGACCTTCATGTGCAGGTTTCAACATAAAGGGCCATCAAGAATATTTCCCCTCACCTGTAACCTACATGAGTAGGTTTAGAGATACTATCATTGTTCCATCCATGTGCACATTATTATATTCTGTGATGAAACTCTGCTTGATTTCCTGCCTGGTGCAGACCTGAGAGTGATGCCATTTGTGCCAGTCTTTAACTTTCTACTAACAAAGCTTCTCTGATAAAGGGCAAAGCTGAGGTGCCAAAATGATTCATCGGCACTACTTGTATGTGTGTGTGTGTGTGTATTTGTGTGTGTGTGTGTGTGTGTGTGTGTGTGTGTGTGTGTGTGTGTCACGCTGGTGGAAATGGCCGTGGGAGGATTTGACTTCCTTATGTGGTTTAAGTTAATGGACGAACAGGAAATCTGGGGGCGAAGTGTTGATGTTTGCACCTTGGGTGGTGCAGTTGCTGTCAGTCAGTTACTCTTTGAAATATCTCTCATGACCAAATTAAGTGCATGCTTCTGATTTTTAATTTCTCTCTCAGTCCTGAAGCTGACTCTCAGAGACAGGAAGGAGTTTTTTTTCCACCCTAATATTGAACATGTGCAGGTGTTTGTGTGCATCAGTGTGTGTTCACACTCTCGACTTGATGTGGGGAAACGTAGGCCTAATCGGATGAGATGGTTGATGGTGCAACCACATACCGATCTTATCCGGTTTCAAAGGGAGCAGCAGGCAAGAAGAGATGTTGTCTTTCCATAAGATGATAATTCACTGTGGAAGTCACTTGAAAGTGTAATGAAATTAAATGGCAATGAAACTGGCAATAATGCAATACATTATATGGAAAATATTGCTTTTGAAAATGGTGTAAACTTGTTTCCAGACCCTCAACTGTCATTTCTTTCCCTCTGTTTGCTTCTAATGCTCTCCTTTCTTTTTTCTCTGTCGTCCCACCTTCCCCACAGTACTGTTGAAGTTTCGCACAGACAAGGGCCGTGACCCCGACCCACAGTCCTTTGCAGGAGACAGCCAGCTCCTGAGACAGATCCGCGATGACGTCCTCGAGGCCTTGGCAGTCAGCAGTGACCTCCTGAACGATGACTTCATCAGGTACAAACTGTCATGTGACTCACTCACACAGGAGTTAGAAGCTCACGTGCAATTCGAATGAACCCAGTAAGTGTCTTTAAAGCAAGGGGCTGAAGCTGAAGGTTGACAGCAGGATCCAGAAACACCACCCACCCACAACCACCCACAACACCAATGTGTCCTGTTGCAGGTGTCCTTTCCTTTTTTAATGTGAAGATGTTTATTATAATTCAGTAATTTGCTGCGACCCTATACACTGATCCGTTGGTGTGCACAGGGCTGCTTTGGTGGGTTTCCCAGTACAAAAAAAACATGATACAATATGTCTGTGCCCTTATAAGACACTTCCAGGTTTTATTTTGTCCTTGTGACACCCAGCTGCCCCAATAAACCTTTCATCAAAACCTAGTTGTTGTAATAGATCCCTTTATGTCTTTTCACCAAAACCACACTCACAGCACTCTAACCTTGAAAAAGCATCATGTCATTGAAGACAGAGTGGGCTGCCAACATAGGGCTGATAGTCAGGCATAAAATCTGCCCGTCTGCAGATCTCTCACTAGCTGTGTATTCATTACTTATGTTTCCTGGCTGCAGTTCCACTTTTACAATTTTATGTTTTTAGATGTTTATGAAATTCTGTATTTCATCTGATTGCAATGCAGGAAAAGCTGGTAGAGTTTGTAGATCATCAGAAATCATAAGATAAGTCATGCAGGTGAGAGTTTAATAACTACACTTTCACATCCACACTGTGGAGGTCAGACAATGTTAATGTCTGCGTCAGAACCAATTTCACACTAGTGTTTTGAGCCTGAATAACTTCCGCATTAACACTATCTGTACCATCATCTGTGCGATTGCAGACTTCGATTAACTCAAACGTTCATTCTTCTACTGTGAGTGAAAAGGCATTTAGTTCAACTCCGTCACCACAGTAACAGCGGTGTTGTGAGACAGAACGACGTATAAATCAGCTGACAACCTATCAGGGGTCCAGACAGAGGTTTTAGTGGCTCTGGAGTCAGTAACTTTCTCGTGTTTCTCACTTCCTGAACATCACACTTTCCGTTTAATCACAGTGCTCCATGTTTCCTTGTACTGTCTGTCCTCAGCTACTGCTTCTCTGAGATGTCTCCAGTGTGCGCTGTCATGGGAGGAGTTCTGGGACAGGAAGTTGTCAAGGTAAGCGTGTAAACATGATGAGGCTTTCTGGGCAGCCCTTCAGGAAGCATTCTGAATGGGTTCATGTTAACATTCACTCTGCTATAGTCAATGACGAAGAGGAACAGTCTGGTGTGTGAGGGAGTCGGTCAGCTGACAGGTGGCCGCTCAGCTGGTTCTGGGTCAGATCCAGAAAAACAGCAGCAGCTCTGCTCTGTGTAGAAGTGATTTTCACTGTGACCACAGCCAGACGCAGTGTGACGCTCTAGCAGCAGCCTCTCAGGAGGAGAAATGATTTATACTGTCCTCCGGCTTAACAACATAATAAACTCATTGATATTGTCGGATTAAAGACCATGGTGGGACAGTATGAAATCCGATGGAAAACATATGACTGAACAGTTGCACTAACACTGACGGTACATACAGTATTCACTACAGTTTAGAGCCTGACCTTTGACCATTTGGACATAAAATGTTATCACTACATTAATTTGTCCTTATAGTCATTGTGTCATAATTAGTGTATGGATTTTGAAGTTATGGCCAAAAACATGTTTAGTGAGGTCACAGTGACCTTGAACTTTGACCGCCGAAATCTAACGTTTGTGCCAAATCTGAAGGTGGTCTTGAGATATCATGTTCAAGAGGCCAAAACTGTGACCTTTGACCTTTGACCACCAAAATCTAATAAGTTCATTCTTGAGTTCACAAAAATGGGACGGACAACCCGAAAACATAATGCCTCCGGCCCTGGCTATCTCTATACATATATATATGCCGATACTTTCATACACTCAACATTTTTGTCAATTATTTCTGAAAATTGGTTGTTAGAGTTGTAGTACTAGAACTGTAGCAGGATGTTTTACGATTGATCCATAAACTTTATTTTCAAATATCACAGTTGAAGTAAAAACAATAAATGTCCAAATTCACTGAAAATAAATACAAATGATAAGTGTAAATAGATAAAATGAATAAAGATATATTAATAAATATATGAAGATCACTTGCAACACACAAAGACCACTGATAATATTATATATGCATCCTGTATGCTTGACACAGAATATTGTTTTAAGCCCACAAACTGAGTAAAAGCTCTGGTGGGATCCACAGACTCAGAATGGTAAATAAGTTTGTTAGAATCATTAGAACTCATCCCACAGATAAAAACAGGATCATTACTTAATGCACAGAGTCTAACTCACAAATACAGAGGAAATGGGCCGTTCTCTGTGTGTGTGACCTGAATAAAAGTTCAATTACAACACTGACAAGATTAGAAACTAGTTTTCTCTGAGTCTGATGCATGTGTCCTCAGCCTGAGGTTAACAGAGGAGTCCAGGTCAGTGTGTGTGTGGGTGAGAGAGAGAGGGAGGAGATAGAGTTCAGTCAGACTGGATTATATTGGCACAAGGCCAACCTGCTGTCTCTGTGATGATGATGAAACTCTCTGCAACCGGCTAACTGATGTCTCGCCGGGTGAATCTGACACACTTCACTCTCACACACAAACTGCACTCTGAACCTCTGAAGACCTTTGAGTGTGACGGGCAGGTCTCGTGTGGGCCTGCAGGAAAATGGAGAAGGGATATTAGAACTGGTCGTACTGGTTGATACCATGAAACATTCACCTTGACAATTTTACCTGCCAGAATGAAAGCATTTGCTCTGGAAGAGGTCAAAAATTCAAAAATCTTACTAATGATAATGATTATATTAACTTTACTTGACTTTAACGGTTCATTAAAAACAACACTGGAAAGTTTCATTGATGTTTTCCCTCCCTCTCTGTCTTTGGCTTCAGGCTCTCTCCCAAAGAGACCCTCCCCACAGGAACTTCTTCTTCTTCGATGGCCGTAAAGGCAACGGCGTGGTCGACTACTTTGGACCAAACTAAACAACTGTCGCCGAACCTGTTTTACACACAAATACAAGTCCAGAAAACTTGTCTCTTTTCCTCAGTTTGTTCAGTCAGATTATTTATACCAGTACTTGCTCCACTAGTCATAAAATCCATCTGTTGTTCCTGATCTTTTGTCATTTGATCCATTTTCCCACCGAGTCAAACACTTTCTTGAGCAAACGGTGAGATTTTTTTACATTTGCTAATAAAACATTGTTTAGTAAAAGGATTCTGCCTCAGTTCTCTGGATTTATGAAACCTAACAACATTTCTGGAGTATCTCCCCGTTTGTAGTCATAAAATTCAGCAATAATTATTATTCTTCATTCATATATTACTCTTGGTATTTTCTGAAAAATCAAACCATGAACACTAATAAACATAACCTATAATCCAATCACACTTCACTTCAGTAAATAAATAATTAACCTCTTCAGCCCCACAGACCCTTGTGTCATGTCCAACACTTCAAACTCATGCTGTGTAAATCAGCGGGGTCCAAACCCAACAACTTTATCTTATATTCTAGTTGTTGTTGGTTCAAAGTTTTTTTCTAAAGATGTCAAACGTGTCATGGTGGATTACAATGAAAAAAAAGAAAAAGGTGGTTCATTTTCCATTTGATATAAACTTGCACTCACTCATAAAACATGGCGGCTTTGATTTAAATACATACAGGAGATAGATAATGATATTTTAGTTTCTTAAGGAGAAGTGTTTGGGTTGAAGTGAGTAAATCAAACCTGTGCTGTTGAGAATCTCAGTTCGAAAGCAACAAATCAGATCTAAAGGGGAAAGACAGTAGATGTCACATGATGTCTAGCAGAGTGTGTGACTGTATTTGGTAATAACCTCTCACTGCCTAGCATGTGACTCATCAAACCAAACATGGCTGTATGGTGTCTCAAGGGCGGGGACAGGCATTCAAATGAGCCTTAACAAAAACTCAAAGCATTTCCTTCCCTGTCCTCACAAATGAGGCAATAACAGCATGATGAGGGGGAATACCAGCAGCATGGGCCCATGTCTGACCTCAGCCCCTGGGAGTGGTGTGTGGTTGAACCTGTTTAACCTGCCAGACCCGTGGAACCTGAACTGCAGAGATGTGTCTTAGATAGAAATAAATTACATTTATTTTGATGCAGTTGAACCTGTGTAAGTGTTGATGGCTGCATGTTGTGTAAAAGCAGAACAGGTGCTGAGTCACTCTGTTGTTTACCAAAAATTTTAATCTAAAATTCAAATACTGAATATTAAAGGTTTTATAGAACATTCAAGTCAAACATAACACGAGGAGAATTTATGAGGTGAGCAATGCCATTAATCACTCCAGCAGCATCTCTCCACATCTAGAGTTCAAGCTTTGGCCTTCCATCGCCACAACAACATACAAAAACTGTCAAATCAACAGCAGCGAACACAGTCAAAGCCATAGATGATAAAATAAATAATTTAAAAACAAACTCATCAATTGGAACTAAAGAGCCTGGATTTGAAGGAATCAAAGGAGGGAGCAGATCTGATCGAGAGGGGCTGCTGCTATAATGAAACAGTCAAGGGGCTGCAACAGGAAAGGTGCCTTCACCCCCGATCTCAGAACTGAGTATCGAGTAAGACGCCCTGGAGGTGGAGTAAGGGGCTGAAAGGTCAGAGATATAGGAAGGGGGCTGTCCATTTAAGACTTTGAAAACAAACATAGGAGCTTGAAATCCAGTGGAGAGAGGCCACAATAGGGCTGATGTGGTGTCTCTTCTTAGTACATGTCAGGAGTCAGCTGCATTCTGCACCACTTGCAGATGGGAGGGGGACGACCCTGTGCACAGGGAGTTGCATTAATCTAAGTGGGAGGAAATGAAAGCATGCGTGACTTTCTCAAGGTATTTGAATGAGAGAAAAGACTTGATTTTGGCAAAAATGCAAAGCTGGAAAAAACTAGCTTTTACAACTGCATTGACCTGCCTCTCAAACTTTAGGGTGGAGTCAAAAAAAAACACACCAAGGTTTTTAACATAAGGTTTAACAGGGGTGGACAGGTTGTTGGTAATTGAATTGATAAACTCATCAGGGAAAAATACTGCCCAACTTCAGTCTTTCTGTCATTCAGCTGCAGGAAAGTTTAACCCGTCCAAAGACTACATAGACTGCACCTGCCGTTTGGTTTCAGGGGGAGATACAGCTGTGAGTCATCTGCACAGCAGTGGAATGAAATGTACTATTGAGTGATTTGACCATTGTAAACAGGGAACACACAGATCACAATATGGACTTGAAATTTAATGGCTATTGATTCTTAAGATAGATTCTGTGGCAAAATTTGAAGTGAATTAATTTGTTTATTTTGATTTTTGGATGAGTTACAGATATTTTCTCCCAGACTGATTCACCAGATCTAATTTCTACTACTTTTTAAAACATTTAGTTGAGTATAGTTTGTTTTATGAAGCAAATAATACATACTGCATATGAATGATAGTAAAAGGATAAAGAGGGACTTCATGCTTCTGCCATGATTGTCGATATTTGAACAACTATTTGTCACACTCTTAAGTAGGAGTCCAACACTGAGTCTATCTAATGAAAGTAAACCACAAAAGATCACGCTGTGCATGCAGTCTTCTCTGCATTATGAATCTACCAAATGATTAATATCCTAAACTGATATTTTTATTCTCTGACTCTTTAGGTTGCTGCTGCAGAAACAAGTGACACTTAAGATAGGATTGGATCCATGGTCAGTTCAACGCAGAGAGGGATTGAGAACAGGGAGGATAAAAAAAGAATGAGAAACAGGATGAGTGGAAAATTATAGCCATAACTCCACATGTAGTGAGACGTATACTTTAGAGTGGTGTGGTACTTGTAGCTGACTGAGGACTGCAGAGCATCAAAACAAGCGGAGCTCTGAATGAAAGTGCCACTGCTCTTTTCCTGGGATTAGGAAAGGAGATTAATTATGGAACGTCCCTTTAAGCTCATTCTGCCCCTTTAATTAAACCTAAACCCTTATCTGCTCACACATACATTCACTCCACTCTACATGCACTCAAGACTATATGCTGACTCCACTACACTTTATCTGCATCGCCTCTTCACTCTTTCTCCTCTCATTTTCTCTCCTTCTCTTTCTCTATTGTTCTCTCTAGTTATACACACACACACACACACACACACACACACACACACACACACACATACACACTCTCTCAGTGCCCCTGTTGTGTGGACACTGTGTTTCGGCCTCCACTTAGCAGCAAACACCAAGTGCCTGTTGTTGCAGCCAATCCGATCCCTGATTTTGCTCTGAGGGCTGAATGATTGGCTCATTCTGCAGAGGAGTTTAACTGAGGATATCTAAGTCCTGATGCTGTCTGTTGACTCAGTAACAGACGTTTGTGTGTGTGTGTGTGTGTGTGTGTGTGTGGGCTTGCTCGAAGGTCCTTCATTTTTCCATATAAACAGGTGAATTCTTGCTGATTATTTTCTAGATTTATTGATTAAATGTTTTGTCTCATACAGTATGTGTCAGAAAATGAAAAAAAACTGGCTGTTATAATATTCCACAGCACATTGTAGCATCCTTAAATAGTTTGTTTGTTTGTTTTATTCAACCAATAGTGAAAAGCCCAGGATATTTATCCTACCATTATTTATGGCAAAGAAAATCAAATCATCAAACACTCACATATTAGAAATTGAAAGTAATGAATATTTGAAAAAAATCACTAATATAATCAACAGGCTAATTGATTAATTAGTAATTGTTTCATCTCTAAACAAAACAATAAGTGAAAAATCTATCATTGAGTCTGGGAGGAGTCTGAGTTTCTGTTTATTCATGACAGTGAAAGACGAGGGTGTTAGCTCACAAGTGCTAAACTCTGGAACTGTGGACATCAGGGGATATTTTATTTTATTTTATTTTTTGTGGTCAAAAGCAAAAATCTTGATGCATCTTGTACTTCTACTCTGCTGCATTTCATAGGGAAATACTGTACATTTAACTCCATTTATTTGACAGCTTTAGTTACTAGTTACTTTGCTTATTATGATTTTAGATAGAAATGATTAGTTAATTTTATGAGGTATGACGCACTGATACAGATTAAGCAACCCAGCGGTATATAGTTAGAATTAGCAACACTATGAACATTAATTCATCAGTAATAACAATACAGTTAAATAATTTGTTATAACAAATTATAATAATATGGTATAACATATTTAGTACAGTACACTCATACTCACTTAGAACACTTAGTTTTGATACGTTACAATTTGCTGATAACCTTTAATAATATTTTCACTACAGGACTGTTAGCTGTAATGAAGTAAAGCCTCTTCTCTTCTTTGAGTCAAGGATCTGAATGTTTCTCCCACTACTGGTTATCAGACAGTGATGTCGATTCAGTGGTAGATAAGACAGATCAAAGGAAATGAGGGGAGGCAGAGAGATGGGCAATGTAATGTATGTAATATACACAACTGGATGTGTTCATGTTCAGCACCTTCTCCCCTCAGCCACCAGGGACCCCCCTGACATCCAGGTTTATATCACACGAATCGTCAGTTCCTGGGTATCAGGGGATGTTTTCCCAGTAAAGACACTGAGCGAAGTAAACGCTGTTATGAACAATACTGACAGGCGAAGCGGGTTTGTGTTATAGTGGCCAGCAACGGCAGCAAAACTGATTTTTTTTTTTTTTATATGAAAATAACACAAATCATCACTCAGGAGTCAGTCAGATGGTGTAGTGTACACAACCGGAGAATAAATGATATAAAAATAACTGTGATAGGGAAACTCAGGACTCTGGTCCCCTGACACAGCCCTGCTGTATTACACTCATGGGAATGACATTATGTGTGTCAAATTTGCTCTTAATGTGGTTTGACCCTCACGCCCTGATGTGAAGAGCATGAATAAATGATATACTAACACTGTGTCCTCGATGCCATACCAGGGTTATTCAAGGCCTCTTTAAAAGCATCAAAACATGTACTGGTGTCCGTATTTTGATGCTCGTCTTGAACCAGATTTGTCATGTTGACCATCGTTGTAAACACTCGCGGCGCATCTGTGTGCGAGTGTGTGTGAGCAGTGAGGGTCCTGACCTTCTGTCTGCTAATCCCTGGTGCTCTCCAGATGTGACAGAGACCACAGCGCTGTCTGTCTGTGCACTGTCACACATGGCCAGGGGGGCTGCTGCCCTGCCCCCAGAGCCGCCAACATCTGTAAACAGCTGCTAAACCACATTTCAATAACCTGCCGCTGTCTCCGTCTGTCCCACCAGAGCAGCATCGTTCCAAAATGAGATCCGAACATGGGATGAGATTTTCATAAGCTTAGAACTGGGTTGGCACAGAGGCGGAGTGACTAATTCATTGTTACCTTTCAAATTCTTTGTTTAAGCAACAGTTCACCCCTAATGTAAAATGAACGGTGGGATTAGATGGCAAAACACCTGAAGCTTCTCTTTTAAAAACAAAATGTGGTATTTAAATTACAAAGTTATACTGAAGGTTATGTATAGATTATATAACAGGATTATATGGTAACAGACAAAAAGAGAAATAAATTCTAAAAACTAAAATTTTATATTAGTTCTTGCAATATGTAAAGCATTTAGTTTTACATTCTACATGTACTGCATCTAATGTTAGACATGAAACAGTGAACAAGTGAATATAGTTCTCCTTATTTTTATTGTATAAAAAAGAAAAAAGTACAAAATTCATGTAGAAAGTTTACAATAGAAAAAAGTTGAAAAACAGCAAATACACACTGCATGTGACTGACACCGAGCGTCCCTGGTGGGAGGGAGGCGGGCCCCTGAACCAGGAAGTGCGCTCTGATGAGAAAAAGCAACCGCGGGAGAAGAGCAACTGCAAAGTGCTGACAGCGCCGGGCTGACCATCACCTGCAGGGTGAATGATTTCAGTACTGACAGGTGGACATGTGGAGTATCGAATGGGTTATTTTATCAGACATTACTATGCGATGACAGCGAATATGGCTAAAAACACAGCTAGCAAACTGATCTACAAATATGAATACACAAGCAGTAAACAAGTGTCTACTGTGCTAGCATTGCCACTTAGCCACATGTTAGCTGAACATCTGCAGGCTGTGGTATCATCATGACTTTATACATGAAGGCTTTCGAAATGGCCCTGTGCTAAAAACATTTAAAAAAAAAAAAAAAAAAAACATTGCAGCTGAGGCCAAGTGAGAGTGGTATGATGAATACGGCAAAACAAAACCTGACGAAACACGTTTGCCGAAGCCAAAAAGCCAAAGTTTTTGAGGTGTTTTAAGTGTAAAAGGTCAAATACTCCATTAAGTGGGCACTTCAATCCAAAGTACGTTACAGTACCTACATGCATATTTTTTAGCATGTGTAGCACCAGTCGCACTACCACTGTCCACATTAGAAATACCGGGTTTAATCTTGAGTGAAATGGGTTTTAAGTTCAGTCAGTTTAAGCTGTTAAACAAAAACTTTCAGTATTGCTAACAGTGTGTGAGGCCTGATTCCTTCTTTGTGCTTTAAAGAGTATACAGGGAGAGATTTGGTACTTTTCTATCTCATCTGATAAATGTTTAAAGCCAATACATCACTTTCAGTTTCTGGAAAGGGTCTTGTCAGTGTGTAATGCTGATTATACACAAACACTTCACATCATAAACATAGTACCGTTGAAATGATTGAGGCTTTTTTTAGATTTCTATTCTGATAACAATTGAAATGAAAGTGATGTATTGATTTTCAATGTGTGTATTAACAGCTTTAACTCCGATCTTATTCGACCTGTTTTAACAGTTACAACTTAAGTACAGCTTAATTCATAGTTCTGATCAGGAATGTAAGAAAAAAATAAATAATACATTACATAAAAAATGAAAAACAAACAAACAGAAAAAGCTACAGATAAGCTACTTTCCAAAATAAATTATGCTCTTAATATGAGCAGTTAACATTTTTTTTCCCAAACTACAATGAAAATAATCACAACCAAAGGGGTTATTTTACAAACATCATCAAATAAGTTTCAACAATCCAAAGATCCAAGTCATATATTTTTTTTTTTTTAACTCATGGAATACCATCTCAAATCCACTGGATTTAAATTCAGACTTGCTCTACTGTTGCCAACGGCCGCTCAGGAATTACAGAAAAACATCTTCCAAAAAACACAGTGAACTCTCGCTTTGATAAGTACTTTTTAAAGTTCATCACTTAGATTCATCTTTTAGAAGAATATTTACATACGATAATGTAGCTATAAACACTGTCAACAACACAGGCGAGTGGAACCCTGCCAGCTCCCAACACTGGCAGTATGAGTGGTGTGGAGGTATGTACAGTGGCAATTCCCTGCGTGTGTGCGTGCGTGTGTGTGTGTTTCTGTCCTGAAATGACCTTAAGCCATGCTGAAGTTACAACATTTGAATGTAATGCAAATGACACTTGAATTTAGTTACTGAAAACAAAGCACTTAAAGAGAGAATGTGTGTATTTGTGTGTGTGTGTGTGTGTGTGTGTGTGTGTGTGTCTGATTGTCCTGGTGATTAGGCCCGCAGCAGAGAGCTGAGCAGAAAGGCACATCATACGATGAAATGAAGCAGTTTCAGATTGGGAGAGAGAGGTTCACTCTGTGCTTGGCTCTCTGGTGGAATCACACCTGACTTTTCCCTGCGATGCAACTACAGCGTCCAGTTTCACAGTTTATAAGAACAAGGGCATAGGATGCAAAATAAAGACACCACAGTGATATGCACACGAGTGACGAGGGTCAAAACATTGTCTGTAATAATTTGTTTTAACAAACTCAGCACGATGGAGTTTCCACAGCAGAGGAAGTTATTATCATTACTGGAAGGTTTTACATAATCGAAGGGAAGAATTGGAGAGATATCATCTGTTGGGACAAAGAGGACACATCCTCCAGCAAAATAGTGGCTGATATTAAAGAACTAAAAAGCTCCAAAAGATGATCAAGACCTTCTGTTCAAAACCAGGTCATTTACAAACAGAGTCCTTCAAGCCAATTCTGAAAGATCTGTATTTACCACAATATATAAAAACTCTGATATCTCAGTATACACTGTTTGACCCAGGTCAGCCATGCACACATACACACACTGACTCACACACACGCCTGCTACATAAACAGCTGAGCCCCGGGACGTTGACAGAGACAGTGAAAGCAAATTGATTTTACAAAATATACAGGTAGAAAATTGACGGTCAGTCCGTCAGCTACAGTCTGAACCAGCAGACTGACTGACTGACGGACAGACTGTCATTCAGACAGACTGGCAGAGTCCAGTTTCTGCAGGTAGCATCCTGATCACAGGTAGACAGCAACACCTCCAGCTCCTTCTCCCAGATTCTTTGTTCAAAACGATGCGTTAGTCCTCCAGTCGGGATTGTTCTCTTCACCAGCC
This sequence comes from Seriola dumerili, assembly GCF_002260705.1. NCBI lineage: Eukaryota > Metazoa > Chordata > Actinopteri > Carangiformes > Carangidae > Seriola > Seriola dumerili. Next base: position 1,380,543 of record NW_019174291.1, read on the forward strand.
ACAGTCTGACAGCCAGTGTGACCAAGTCCTGAATGTAAAAAAGTTGCCATGGTAACCGGTGGTTGCAGGCGAGAAAGCTGCCTACGTGAGCCTGTAGAGAGTGCTGAGAGTCTGGGTGACGAAGTTGAAGAGTCCTCGGCAGGCGTCTCTCCAGTCCTGCCAGTGGGGGGCAGCCTGCTGTGAGAGAGAATAACAATGATGTCAATGTTTGATTATTCAACATCTGACCTTTTTTGACATGACAAGATGCTAACAATGTGCATTTATTGACAAAATGACCAAGAAACAGCTCATACAACATAATAGACTAAATCACACTACTTCAACTTCATGCAAGTCACTGCTGTCCCCTGTTGTCCAGGTTGACATGTGGAGCAGCAGCTAAGAAAGACAAAGGTTCCAAAGGTACTGGAGTGGACTTGAATATCCACAAAGATTCTGGAACCAGTAAATATCGAAATGAGTCATGTGACTTTTTCTCAAAGTGTGTCGGATGATAGTTTATGAAGCGGCGTGGTTTCAGATTTGAGGCGTCTGAGCTGCTGCAACATTTCTGAACACGTCAGCTGTGCCAAATGTTTAAGAAATATCATTTGAAAACTAAATACTAACAGCCTGGGTGGAAAGAAAAAGATCCCTTGAAGCTGATTATTCAATATCTCACAAAGGCAGAGAAGTCAGCATTGAAGAAAGCAACATGATGTCATGTTAAGGGAGAGAAATGAACAGAGGGATGAAGTGGAGAGAAAGAGAGACTGTGTGTCTGCATGGGCAACACTCAGCACAGCTCAAACAAGAGGATAAACAAGTGTGTGTCTGTGTTAGGGATGCTACTCTGAACTGCCTGAACCTCACGTGCCTGCGGTTAACCCTCCCTCCCTCCTTCCCTATTTCCTTTCTGTACAGTCTCCATCCCTCCTTCTCTCATTCCTTTTGTTTCAAACTGTTCATTTACAAAAAAGTGTCTGACTGTGCTCTTGGCCCGGCTGGGTTGTAAACAACACACACACGCACAATTTCCCCAATTTCCCCTTGAGAATAAAGTATTTGTCATGCACACACACACACACACACACACACACACACACAGAGCAGACAGACAGGACACAGCTCAGTGAGGGCAGTAACCGCAGAAACCTGCTACACATGTTTGCAAAGGGGTTGTTACACCCTCATAAAGTACATATGTGTGTGTGTGTGTGTTTGTGTGTGTGTGTGTGTGCGCGCGCGCGCGTGTGTGCGTGCAGTCCATGACAGAGTGAGAGCCAAGGGTAGGTGACGTCATCTTTGTTTATGTGCATAAGGCGGGATGGCGAGGGAGAGAGAGCAGTGGAGATGTGTGTGTGTGCATGTGTCCATGTTTGCGTGTGTGTGTGTATGTGTGCGGTGGGGGAGGAGGTGGAGGGGGGGGGGGGGGGGGGGGGGGGGGGGGGGGTTGCTGCCAACTCCTCACGCGATCTAGAGCACAGAGGGAGGGAGGGGAGAGATAAAGAACTGACAATAAAAAGAAGAAAGACAGCAGAGGAAAAACATGCTGTTATTTTATCAGGGTGTTTTAAAACCAAAAGGATTCTCACGAAAGTAAAGTGAGATTTTTTAATGTACAAAAATGACATGACTGCCAATGACAGGCAGAGAGAGAAAGGAGAGGAGGGAGACAGAGAAACTGTTTAGTATGACTGTGATATGGAGAGAGAAAGAGAAGAAAGTGAAACGATAAAATGAGAGACAGAGGAAGGAAAGAGTCAGAGGGAACAGATGAGAGAGACTAACAGGCTCACAACACACAGATGACATTGATTCACTCACACATGCAAGTATTGATCTGTCTTAACTACTGCACGCACGCACGTAATTAAGCATGTATGCAAACTCACATGTTCACCCATGCAAGAACATGCTGGACTGATAAGACAGTTATGTCTGTGTCTGTGCCTGTGTGTGTGTGAGAGAGAGAGAGAGAGAGAGAGACAGAGAATCAATGTGCCTGTGCTGTGTTCAAGGACACTGTAAACATCGTACACACCCACAATAACCACTAAAAACCACTACACAACAACATGTGCGACCACTGCATTGAGACTGAATGTTCAGGTGTTGTATTGGCGTCTCTCCCTTCAGCAGTTTTTAGTTTTTTATCAGCTTGTTGACGGTTTGTGTGACAGTCAACATCTCAGTCACAACTTTTTAAGCCTGGTTTATGCGTCTGCGCAGGATCGACGCAGAGCCTACGCTGTAGCCTGCGGTGGGGTTTCTATGCCACTGTGTGTGGATTTCAAAAAACGGTAACTGAACCTGAACGCATCATGTTGGAGTTGGAGCTACATTACACAACAGTTACTTTTAGTGAAATTACTGCAATGCAGAAAAGAGAGAAAACGTCAGAGGAGATGAGGAAGAAGGAGGCAGAGTTTTCTGTGCTTGTCTGGCCACTGAGAGACATGGACGACTCATGCTACCAACAGTTGTTGCAGTCTGCATTGCCACGATGTGTTGTTACATTTCATCACCAAAAGCTCTGCAAAAAATCATAATCATAAATAATTTTTTTGTTGATTCTTTCTTCTCTATTTTAGGTCGGTCTAAGTGTCCATATTAACTTATGTAAATCAACATTTTGTGGTAACAGTCATGTCTCCCCTCTCCAGAAAGACTTAAACATTTCCAGTTAGCTAACTTAATGGTACTAACAGAACATTTAACCCCACCCCTCCTCTTACCGCTCTGTGGAGGACTCTGGCATTATATTCATCTCCAATGGCCCTCAGCTGACTGGCCACTCTCCTGACCCCCATCTCCTGCACTGCCTCTCTCCTGGGGGCTCTGTGGTGTAGTGAAGCCCAGGATGGGTGCTCGTTCTGGGGCAGCAGGTCAGGCAGAGGCGCCTGTTGGCTGGAAGCCTCCTGGTGCTCCTCTCTGTCTGAGTCTGCGGCAGAAAAGGCAAAATACATTCAGAAAACCAGATACTAACAAATAAATACATACAATGCATTTCTCCTTCTTCCTCGTTTTATTTTTACCGTTCTTCTTCCTCATGCTCTGACTCTGTCTCTCTCTTGAGTAGAAATGTGCAAGTATGAAAAGACAGAAGTGCTTTATTGGATACACAGAGCCTCTGGTTATGCTTAATTGATTCTCAACAAGCAGCGTACATTAATGGCCTCCTTACAAACTAATGTAGACATTTCAAGTCAGGGGGATCTGTGCACACATAGTAACACGCGGGCAGACTGCACAGACCACGCTGCCAAGCAACAAAGACTTATTTAATGAGCAAACACACCAGCATACACCCAAAAACACACAACAACATACACAGACTTCCCACAAACCCTCAGTCGCACTGACTTTCAGGCCGTTACTGCTCATCACCTTCAACATCAACACAACTTTGCAAGGAAATGCTCTATAGAGGGAGATAGCCATAAAAGTTTAAATATCGTTTATGCATATGCATGTTTATTGTCTCTGATGCAGAAAAGAACAGGAACAGGAAAATAAATACATTTTTTTTTACATGCAAAACATGTGCATCAAGTCTCTCAGTCTTGACCTTTGACCTTAAAAAATAGTAACTGTGGTTGCCAGTGGGGTAGCTTAGTTCTCTGACCTAACTCACACACACACACACACACACACACACACACACACACACACACACACACACACACACACACACACACACACACACACACACACATCTCTTAAGGAGGCTGATGGGGTGATGGTGACTTATTTTCCTCTTCATGGAACTTGGGAGAGTAATCTCTTAATCTGCTTAATAAGTCTGGTATGGAGAGGTACTGTATGTGTGTTTGTGTTTGTTGTTTGTGCGGGTGTTTTTTAAACAGACAGATACCTATACCTTCTGTCGGGTCACTTTAGTGTGACAAACAAGGCTAAACCTACTAGAGACATTATGATTTGATGAGATCTGATGTGGCTGCGTTTTATGTTATAGAAAACTATTATCTATTTATGTTTACTTACTTGTTCATTTAGTTATTTTTCTTGCTTATTCTATCTCTCTTCAGTTTTATGCCATGGAATAGTGTAAGCATGTTAATCCCATGAATGATTTAACGACCACAAAAAACCTGAAGTATTGACATTTCACCACTTTTTTCTCTTCCTTCTTCTGTTTCTGCATTTGATCTTTTTTAATGTGACACAAAACAAATTAAAAAGTGCTTCCCATTTGTTTTGTTCCATTCACTTGAGACAGGAAGAGATTCTTTAAATCCTAAAGGATATCACAGTAAGTGTAGGTTTGATACCAGTTCTCTGTGAGATGAGTAGATACCCTATTCTAACCCCGTTCTTCGACACACCTTTGGGTCCCCAGCTTGTTTTGTTACTTTGTCCAATCACAGCTTTTCTGTGAGGCGACCCCTGTTTCCTGCACGGAGATGATTGCCTACGGCAACCACAACTCTAGTTGCCACAGAAACGGGCACCCCTGGCAACCACAGCATTTGCTTTGCTAGGAGGATTACAACTGATCCTTTAAAGATGCAGGTGACTAGACAGAGAGAGAGAGACAGGAAGAGAGAGAGACAGAAAAGAGAGAGCGGCAGCAAAAAAAAAACACAAACGGGAAAACCCTGGCTTGTTGCCAAGGTAACTCTAAGGCAGTACTCCTGGAGACGTCTCAGCGTGATTGGCCGATAGAGCGGGGGGCCGAGCTGTGATAGGGTGGACCGGAAGAAAGGGGGTGGGGCAGGGGATGAACCTGCCTGTGACAGAATGACAAGGTGACAGAGAGACCCCCTGACCAGTTGAATATGGGAGCCAGGAGAGACTGGAGGGTGGTTTGGTTGTTGGGTGGGGGCCGGCATTAAAAAAAACAGACTAAATTAGATAAAAGAATAAATTAGAATAAATAAATTAGATAGAGGCAGAGGGCTCAATGATGAGCTGGATAACTCCCTGACATTTTAACAGCACAACTAACAAACTGACTGATAAAACAACTAACTGACAAATTAACCAACATGCTGAAATTGAAACCAGCTAACTGCCTAACTAACAAACTAACTGACTGTTGAACAACCCGACATGATGCAGGTTTACATGTTATCTTCACTAAGCGATAACACTGATTATTTATATTGACTTATTCAGTGATGACTGAATGACTGGCTGACTGATTAATAAAGCAACTGATTAATTAGTCAATCTGGTTTGTGTCTGGTTTATTGACTAACTCGCTGATTGAGCAGGAGATTAACAGAATAATTAACAAACTAACTCCATGGTTAACTGACTGTGTGATTAGTAGACTGACTCATAAGCCTGATTAACTAAATCACTTTTCTGACTCTTCAACTAACAAACTTAACGGCCTGACTAAATAAATGGCTTACAAATGAGCTCCCTGAGAAATCTGCAGTCTGACTGAGTGGCCTCAGAGACCGCTGGTGACAGACTAAGGATAACTGACTGACCGACTGACTGGGTCCTCATGGTGGAGAGGTCGTGTGGCTCTGGTCCTATCTGTTGGCGGCACCTGGATGTTGCTGGATGTCCTCTCAGATCATATTCTTCATTAATGTTTCAAATCTATTGTGCTGTCATCCTGATTGTCCATGCTGTAAATCTATGTTGTTCTATTCTGTACACACAGCATCTATTGCATGTCTGTCCGTCCTGGTACAGGGATCCCTCCTCTGTTGCTCGTCCTTGGTTTAAGCTTGATTACAGATTGTTTAGCCCCTTGAGGAAAATTTGTGATACCGGGCTAAATAAATTATATTTGACTTGACTTGACTTTTTGCTGCCTGGCTTAGCCGCTCAGAGCAGGAGGAAATGCTGCACAGTGTTTCTTTCTTGCAGCCAGAGCACAGAGGACAAGTCTGAACATGCCTGAGATGAACAGCTGACCTACAGCTGAGAGGGGAGGAGGAGGAGTTGAAGGAGGAGGAGGTGGAGAGGGAGGGTTTATCTGTTTACATTATTACAAATCTGTCACAACACAGTGGCTCAATGCCAAATGTTAACCCGCCTTTCCTGTAACCTGCTGGGCCACTGATGCCTCCTGAATTTCCCTTTCTACAGCTTCAAAAAAAAAAAAAAAAAAAAAAAGGTTTAGATTTATTCTACTTGATCCATCACAAGAGAATAAAATGTGTCTCCCTCTTAACTCAAAGCTCTCCTGTTTGACTAAACACAAGAGCCGAGGCAAGTCATAAATCAGCAACTCATAGACATTTTATGGTGCTACACAGAGTGACAGCAGTAGGACAAACTTCTATTCCCAAATACTACTATTACCCAAATAGGTAGCAGCTAAGTTAATTTTTTTAAATTAAAGTTTAATTTTTGACAATGCACAACCAGGAGATTTCCCTTTCTATTAAGTCCTCATTTGAGCCAAATCAAAGAAGCATTTTTGTCCATCACTGCCAATGTAACCTCCCTCTGCTCGCCTCATTAAGTCAAGACAGACACACATCATACATTGTCTGGTGAACAAAACCGTGTTGATTAGTTTTAATGTCTGACTTCTGTGTAGCTTCATGACACAGCGGCCCGCTGGTACAAGGCCAATCTACAAAAGACAAGTCACATGTTTATCCCTGTAACAGCTGTAACACGTCCCCTCACACTGTACTCCCCCTCCACCTGTCCCCCATCAACACTGCCCAAACAGTCTCCTATCATAGAAACACAGCCCTGGGTGCAGTGCACACATAACCAACACTCTCCTCCTGACCTTGATGTTGACTGGGTGGAGGTCTGAAAGGCAAACTGTGCTGTGTGGCTGAGTTTTCATTCATTTACAACAGAAACCTGCATCCACTGCTGCTGTAATCTATCAGTGCAGCGTGTTCCTGCAGCAGTGAACCTGGCGGCACTGGCCATAAATCAATGCTGGCTCTATTGCTGCTCGTTCTGGCAGGCTAAATGATTACTAATGTGCTCTGACACAGATCGCACTGGTCTTGGTGTTACATTGTTCCCTGCCCCTGTCTGTTAAAACAAGGGGAGAACTAACCAATATAGTTTTAATGACACTATGCTACAACTCACTTGTAACTGGTATTAATGTGAGATTTTTATCCTCTACTCTCAGTCCCACCTGTAGGTGATAAAATCATAACCCAGTCAGCACTGTTTCATGCTAATTATAAGTGAATTCCACTATCTTACCTGACTCCTCTCCTGAGAAGGCACTTGGTGTTGCTGCGCCTCCACCCCTCTCTTCCCTCCAGCGGCAGAGTGGCGAAGGAGGGGGCATTGGTGATGGCAATAACGCAGGTGACTGCTGGTGAGTTTGGGTCTCGTCAGGCAGCGGATATGGCAGATAGAGAGGCTGCAGAGGGTGCACATGATGGTGGTGGTGGGGGTGTATGGCACCAGAGCCAGTGGTCATGGTGGTAGTGGTGAGCAGGCTGGGCCAGGTGTGGAAGGGGCGAGGCAGCTCCATGCGGCAAGTATTCTGGGGAGGAAGAGGGCCGTTTCCTCCTCCCCCAGTTTCCCTGACGCTCTCGATGGTCTCTGCACGGGCCATCTCAGTAGTTGCCTAAATCACACATGGAAAACTTTCAAGTACATTTATAAAAACACACCCATAGACAGAAGGTACTGCTGCATCAGAGCACACATTATACACATGTATAGAGCTGAAATGATTAGTCGATTTGTCAATTGACAGAAAATTGACTGGCAACTATTTTTAATCAATTAATTGTTTCAGTCATTTGCAAGAAAAAATAGAGAAAAAATACTTGCACATGATTTGCTATTTTTCTGTTTGAGGTCAAACAAAACAAGAAATCTGAAGACCTCACCTTCAGCTCAGCAAAATTCATTGACCATTCTTTGATGTTTCACAGACTAAAGGAATTATTGAAAAAATAATTGTATCGTACATGAATTTGAATTCAAATGAACACAAAAAACATACTACAAAAACTAAATAATAATCATAATCATAACTATTATTGTAGTTATAATAACACAACTACTAAAAATGAAAAACATCAGAGAACAAATTGTACGTTTTCTGGACAAAAAGTCCAAACACTTGGCTGGGAGAAAATGTGTGAAAAGACCAAGCATTTACCTGTACATTTTACTGTACATTTACTGTAAATTTACTGTACATTTCCCCGTACATTTACTGTACATTTTACTGTACATTTACTATACATTTTACTGCACATTCACTGTACATTTTACTGTACACAATACAGGTCTAATTTTAGCTCCACTGTTTTTTTCTCTTCCCTCCGCTTTACAAAAAGTTTGACCTACCAACCTATATCCTCCTGCTGACCGGTAGGGGGCAGCGGCTGGTCCGCTTCATCATGACCACGAGACTTATGTTTGTAAACAAATCCGTGCCACCCGAGCACGAGGAACCGTGCACGCACACATACGCGGACACACACACACACACACACACACACACACACACACACACACACACGAGTGCAGGGGACCGTGCGCAGCGGCGAGTCACGCGAGCATTACAGGGTAATAGGAAGGAAAGTACCGACGTTCAGCCGTTCAATTAGCAGAAAACGGTGTGGACAACCCCGCGATTAAAGTGTAGCTAATGTAGTTTTTAAAAACTTAAGGAGTTTCAACCCCCCCCACCCTCCCCCCCAAAGAGCCAGGACAAAAAAAATGAAATTTAAACAATTAAAACGTTATTTTTTTCACACTCCGCGGTGTTAACCACGAGGGTTGACCGTCCTCCGGTCCGCGGACACACACTACTGCGAAACATCTCCGTTTGTCGTGTTAGCAAGATTTTCAGTATGTCCGTTGTGTATCAACAGGATGCTGTTTCGTTATGTTTTTTTGTTTTTTTTTTCAACCAGGCAGCATGTTAACTTTTGTGTATCTGACGTGTCGGGACCTGACACACACACATGAAACAAACAACGCGAAAGGGTCGAAGGAAGATCAGCTCACTGACCATTAAGAAGTGGTCCATTTAATGTTACGTGTAATACTGTAAATCTGAAAGTTAGTCAATGTTAAAGTAAGCAAATCGTTTAAAAGAAGCAGCAATAACTATTAATTCATCCAAAGTTTAAACCGCAGCTTTTCCTGACAGCTGGACAGATGATGCAACTCTGCGCTGTCAGATTCACCAGCAGCTAATGCAGCAGTAAAATTCACTTACTGGGTCTATGTGACGATCCGTGGTGAGGCTGTGTGCAGGTCAGAAAGCGGCGGTGACAGGTGGACATCAGAGAGAGTAAAATGTGCAAGAAACAAGCAGGTGAAGCGACAGGTGAAAGAGCATGGGATGTTCAAGTCCAGGCAGGGGGAAATGTGTCACTCCATTTCAAGTTTCCCGTTTCGGATTGTCTCGATGAATGTTGTCTGTTGTTTCTGTCTCAGATTAACCCATCAAAACTTAAATATCGACGCCCACTACATGGACCGAATAGCGGAGCGGGTTCGTGCCTCTGTTGCACGTACTTTCAGGTCTGAGCTCAGCTTCAGTTTCCTCTGCTTTTAGAGGATCTTTGTGAAGACAGAGGATTGGAGTCAACATCCGGTGGGAGTTTTCAAAATAAAATGTACTCGAAAAATATTCCTCAGAAAAATGTCTTCGTTTGGTATTATTAATTTTTTTACGTTGTACAGATGTGCTGAGGTTTTAAACATCTTAAAAAAAGAAATAATTGTGGTAAAAAAAAAATAACATATGGGCATAAACATGCATAACCAATGATGTGAATGCTCCAACATGAAGACATGAGCACTACTACTGGGCACATACCCTCTGTATGAAGTGGCTGTTAATATTTCACGTTTGAGAGTCACAGAGCTCAATTAAAAACACACAAAATTACCACATATAAATGCAAATCTATTCCAGAGAGCACCAAAACAACCAAAAGAAGACTCAATATGTCAGAGATATAAAAATGTGCCTATCATGTTGTTAGTTTTACATGAGACTATATGTACATATGTGTTTTGATGTGTTTAAATCTATTTAAAAAACAAAAAATATGCACTCCATAAAAAGTTCAAACTCAAACATTCACATTTTGTCCTATTATACATGCATATTAAGTTACTTATCAACTCACCACATACCAGATTATTATTTATTTACCGTGCACCAGTGTACAGTGTGTTTTCATCACCAGTTTAATTCTCCATTTTATATTTTGATTCTGCACTCCTGCAATGATGCCTTTTTCTCCAACTCCAGTAAAGACTTTTATTTTGACGGCTGAATCACAGTGTTGTCAAAGTAGTTTGACTTCCTTCACACGACTCCTCATCTACAACAAGTGCTGACATGCTCCCTAACAGGATGCTGCTGTATCAATTTCCCTCAACACCCCACCCCCCACCAACCCACCGCCGCTCTATTTTTCTTTCTTTCTTTTTCTTTCTCTGTATTTTTATTGTTATCAAATTTGAGACTTTCTGCAGGATTACCAAAAAAAACCCCCAAAACATTTCTTATGTTAATCTCCCTCTTGTTGTATGTCTATTTGCTTGTCTGTCTCTGCCCATACTCTCAGTCCAGCAAACTTTACTGTCATCAAAAAGTCCCTCCAAAGGATTAACAATTTAATGTCTCTCATATCCTGTATTTTCCCTTCCTCACCTCTTTAACTCTCTGTATCTCTCATCTCAAGACTCGACACATTTCCTCACCAACCTCACACAGGAATCAACAAAACATCCCCTCATCTACACACAAACACACCCCTCCTCTCCCCCGTCCCCCAGGCGGCCTCCCCCAATTTCCTTCTCAGTTTGACACATCTGCAGCAGCTGTAAACCGACACAATGAAATCCTGTGTAGAGTGAAGCTGAGTCGACATTTAGTGGCGCTGTTTATAACACATTCATTGCAAGTACAGGGACATTCTCCCTCTGCTGACAGCTGTCATTTAGTTCTACATATGATTCATGTAAAGAAAAATAAAGCTCTTTTTCTTGTTAGTGTGAACGTGCTAATTTTAATGGTCTCAAAGAAGGCAAGCAGTAACAGCAGTGAGACTTGTGCAAACAGCTACTCAGTATTTACACTTGACTAGCTGTGATTTTAGTCCACATGGTCTGCATGTTACATTAAAATTTACCTCGTGTCCTAAAGATATGATCATATTCTGTGATTTGCACAGTTTCTAAAGTAAGTAGTCTGTTAAATATAGGTCAGACACAAGCTTCTTGGACATGCATGAAGACTGTACATTTTAAGGACAGAAAAGAAATGCAGAGAATTTCGAGTGTATACATTTGTTGTAGCTGCACAGATGTTCTGGTGCGATGTGACTGCATTTATTATTTGAACCAAAAAATAAAACAATTTTAATGAGAAGACTGCTCCTATCTTTTGTCTATTTGACGTCAAATTTGCAGTGAAGCCATACAACATTTTCTGTCCTCACCTGTAAATTGACATATCGCTCCACCTGCACTTTAAAATAAAATAATTTGGCAAATTTTCATCGCTGGTATGATTTTGTTACTCAGTCAACCTTGTGTCTTATCATGTATCATACAGTCACTGTGGATTGATTCAAAATGAATGGCAATGAAGATCTACTTCCACCGACAGAAACAGGTCTGGATGTGTGTTTACTAGTTTCCTCTGAGGGAACTGTGATGCATATGCATGCAGAGTTTTTTGAAATACATACTGACTTTCTGCATTTAAGCTTCAGTGGTAATCCTTTTGAGGGCGTTTGGGATAGATTTCCTAAACTCAAACATGGCAAATTATAATCCAGGATTAGTGAATGTTTTGTTAACACTCAAATCCATTTATGACAAATCGTTTAATTCCAATATGCAGTCAGCCATTAAACACATCTGGACTGTGACTGGCACATATGGCTACTTGCACACATAATGAATAGTCTGCAGGCACAGTAATTACTGCAGAATATATCTGTACTTAAATGTGTTTCCTTGTACTTGTCTATTTTGTAATCTCACTTTGACACTTCACAGCTTGATGTTGAGGCTGAAGGCTGCAACACTCTCATGAGCCACCCAGGAATATTACAATGATTTTTCATGAGGGAAACCTGCACTAAAGCTACACATCTCAACAGCAGTCTAATTGTTCAAGCTTTTACACCCTATAGTCTGAAAACCCTGCATAACATTAGCATCCCAAATGACTTCAGACACCCCTGCTGTGTCAACCCCTGACCCTTGGATCATTGTGTTTTGGGAAAACCCCTAAGCTGCAGGGCATGAGACAGGGACGTCACAGCCGGGCTGCAGGGTCGGAGGCTGTTTAATTGGCTGGAAATGGCACCTTGTCTCAATACCCCCCTCCACATCCTCCACCTCCTCCAGCAGCAGATTGGTACACACCCCCTTGTTTGGGTAGGACGGGGGCGTAGGGGTGCATAGGGGGGCGGGGTCCCCTCTCTGGTACATGTCCGGGCGAACATCCTCTGCCAGGTTTGAGACAGACAAACAGACTTTGGATGACATGTGGTCAGCAGTTAGCTTGTAGAGACTAGATAATGAATGCTAATGAGAGTCAAGACTGTTGCCATCAAAAATCCTGTTAGGGTGCTTTTGTTATAGTATTGCAGTTGTTCTATTTTATGAATTGTATGAAAACCCTGAATTACTTTAAAATGAATAAGCTGTCGTGAGTTTGTCAAAAGATTTTTCCATAAATTTAATTTGAAAATAAATCACTGTGACTTTTAGCTTATAGGTATGTATATCTGATAAATAATTTCTTCTATGCCACTGTGTAATATCATTCTTAAAATCTTCTTTTTCTTCATCAGCTTTTTATCATCATCTTCATCTGTCTTCTTTTCAGTAGCATTAAATCATTTGGGGAGTTAACAGTTTAACCTTCTGCTCTATTACAGTATGTTCAGTCTGCAGTTTGGATGCTGTGTCTAATTCTTGAACAGTTTAATTATCCCACATGAAAGTGAAGGCTGGTCCATGCTTCTCCATCCGCACATGCACAGGTGCACTGCAGTTTTTTTTAATAATGTTTTTGTTTTTATACTGAAACAGCCAACTTGTGGCTGGATTAACTAACTTTTTCAGACCAGCAACTTTTTTTTCAGAAAAGCATCCAGCAACAAACGTGGTGACTTTCTGAACAAACTGAAGCTGCTTTCTGAAGAAGAGAGTCGCTGGTATCGTCCCATGAGCATGAGATTGGGCTTTAAGTATGAGAGAAGCAAACAGATAAAGGACTAAACCAGCTGACACTAGGCAGACTGCTAAGACTACGTGATGACATCATAAATATGCTTATTAGCATATTACGTCATCTAATAACATTTAGAAACTTTTTGAAAGTAGTTGTTTACAGCAGTTCCACAACAGTTTTCAACTACATCCTCATTTTCACACACTGACCATACACAGCCCAGTAGGTTTTGACCTAGTCTTGGTTCAAGTCTGTCTTAAAACTATGGTCAGGTGCTCATGTGATTACCTGGACTGGCTTTCTCCACAGAACAACAATGACCTCCCCATTTCTTGTTCGTACCTGTTATACAGAACAGGGAGAGGGAATAAAGTTGCAACGTTCTTGCATCGAAGAGACTGTGTAAAAAGAGCTTTATCCACTCAATCTAGTATCTTCCAAAGATACAGTCTCTTTACTGTGAAATTCCCTCTTTGTGTCACTATAAAATGGCAAAGGGACGCTGTCCAGTGAAACAAAAAGAGGAATTTTTGTACAGAAAAGGTAGATGTCCACTTGATTTGTCAACCAAGCCTCATATTAACTTCAAATAAACTTTGGAATACAGATACAGAATGTCCAGAATGAGAACTGTGGATTTTTTCACCTATCAATTACATTGAATTTGTATTAGAAGAGGTCTTATAAAGTCTAAGTGTACATATGGCCATACAGCTATTGTTGGACATAACCTTTAAAAACGTTCATGTAAATTTTCTGATCAAGAAGCTGTTTTGATTCTGATTGTCTTCATTTATGTGACTCCTGAAGAACAAGTGCAGACGAAAGGGTCAGTCAGTTGTCAGCAGAAGTCTCTCAGCCACAACACTCTGAGCATCCAAAACACCCTCCGATGCCAATTCATGACTGATGCCACCTGTGATGAAGTCACCTGCCAAGTTTTTGGTTCCAATCTGCATCACCAACATTGTTTTCTGTCCTGCAGTGTGTGTGTGTGTGTGTGTGTGTGTGTAGGTGTGTGCGTGTCTGTGTGTGTGTGTGTGTCTATCTGTGTGTGTCTGTCTGTCTGTGTGTGTGTCTGTCCGTGTGTGTGTATGTGTGTGCACGTGCGTGTGTGTGTCTGTCTGTGTGTGTCTGTCTGTCTGTGTGTGTGTCTGTCCGTGTGTGTGTATGTGTGTGCGCGTGCGTGTGTGTGTCTGTCTGCGTGCGTGCGTGTGTGTACAGACACTGTAACCTGAGTACAGCCCTGCAATAGAGAAGACATGACGGCACCAGATAAGGTGTACACAAAGCTCTCTGACCCTGTATCCCTCTCTCTCTCTCTCTCTCTCTTCTCTTTAACCACACACACACACACGACCTGCACACACACACGCACATACAACACATATACAAACCTCCATGCCCCCCCCCCCCCTGACAGGTAATCTATACCTCTGCAGTTGTGATAAGCATGTAAATGAGATCTGCCGCCTTGTGTCTCACCTCAGCAATAGAAGCAGGTCGCTCCTCTCTCCCTCGCTCTGCCCTTCACTCTGACAATCTCACACTCAGAATCTAACCTCAACCTCACAACCTCTAAATCACCCCCACGGCAGAACTGCAGGAGCTCAGCTGTTGTGTTAATGTTTCATACAGTGACTGAATAAGGAAGTTAAACTTTATCTAAGGATTGCCAGGCAATAATTGTTGCATGAGCGACTAACCAGTGAGTAACAGTCAGCATGACATGACATGTGGGGCTCCTGCATAACAGTGTTAAGTTCAGTGTTAGCTATGAACCCTCTCATCATGCACAAATTCTGCTCATGGGACTTGAACATAATAGAATCTCAGTAAAAATCCAGACTGTGTAAAGACAAGATATCGACTTTCACACATTGGCCTAATAGTGTATTGTTGTTTGCCTGTAGGAAAACAATACATTTTAATTCACATTATGGTAAACATGACTTTTTTCACTGTTAAATGTAAGTACAATGGGTTTCTATCGATAAGAAAATATGTTTATACAGTTTATTTTTATATGCTTTTTTTTGCATTATATCAAAAATAAAACAGTTACAGGAGTTGGGCTTAATTTAATTAGCTTTACTTTAGTTTCACCTCAGTTGGGTTTTTTTTATGTGTCAAAAACTATAAGTTTGTTATATTCTATATTTCATTGTGCCAGTGTCATGGATGGTCTCCATTAATAAAGGCAGAGGGCTCCATGCACGTAAATGAAATGAACACTTCTGACTTCTACTATTCTACTATTAAGAGCATACAAACACCTATACACTCTCACATGAAAACTTTGTGGCTTTATGTGTTTTCTTACTCCAACTTTAAGTGCAGGGCCTCTGTGGTTTGGAGAAAGACTTTAAAGGTCACTGAAACCCTCTCAAAACTATAAGTAAAGAAGCGGAAAGATGAGTGGTTATTAGGCTGAAGACCAGGCTGATTTGTTTTTCTTGGTTCCTGAAAAGTTGACATTTTGGGGGATAAAATGTTTTCACCCACTAACACTGGTGTTTGTTGATCTGTGTCCAGCCTCATCATGTGACAGCAGCACTTTCTATCTTAACAGTTTATTCACTGATTCTATTTACATCACTTCACCTGCCATTTCCAAATTTCTTCCCTCTCTCTCAGTTATTTTGATTCTGGTAGCAGGTGGGAGACATGATGAAGCAAGGAGTGACAGGTTCAGTGAAATCCCCATCAAGTGCGTGTGGCTGCTATTTGTCCTGTGGTAACCAAAACAGAAGCCTTCAGCATGTGTCCCCAAAAACGAAAGCTGAGCCAGTGTTTGGGTTGCTACAGTGACATCATCGTTTTCACCCTCAGCTCCTCCATATACCAACCCCCTCCTCCTCCCTTCATCTGCCCCAAAAAGCACCCAGGTCAGATCATTTTCTCCTGTCAGTTGAATGTGTCGCAGCAGAGAAAAGTTTTTATTTTTTCCTATGACATTCACCTTATAAACTGATTAAATTATGTCATTTTCTCAACACCTGTCCTTCCTGTCACCCCACTCGAAATAACTCATTTATTTTTGGTCTCTTGGAGGCAGTGGGAACAAGCTGTTAACACAAAATTAACATTTTGTCTTCTTTTTAAGTTTATATAGTGATCTTATCAGATGCTTATTTAAAAATCCAGCAGTTTTGAAGCAACGTTTTCTTTAATTTTGGAATTGTGTGTCTGACCACCTGCCCAATTTAAATCCAATATTCCCTCTCTTTTAGCTCTGTTTTTGCTTTTTACCAACCCCTGAGGGACATATCTGGTTCTCTAGCTGCTAAATGCTCCGCTATGTTCACCAGCTGGTTTCTGACTGTCTGTTTGCTTCTGAGCAGGTAGTGCTCAGCAGCTTAGCTGAGCAATGAACTAAAACTCACTATAAAGCTTAGTAAAGCCAATGGGAGCTGCAGATTCAGGTGGTAATTCTCTGTAGGTTCATCATTACAAGTGACTGCTTTCTCATTGTCACATTGTCTTTTGATATGCATTAAAAAGTAATGCAGGCCAAAAACATGTTTTGTGAGGTCCCAGTGACTTTGACCTTTGACCTCGGACCACCATAATCTAATCCTTTCATCCTTGAATCCAAATGAATGATTCTGCCAAATGTGAGGAAGTCCCCTCAAGGCTTTACTAAGATATTGTGTTCAGGAGAATGGGATGGACGGACGAACAACCCAAAAACATAAACATAAAAAAGCATGGCTGAAGACATCATCCCTCTTCAACACACACATTCACCTCAAATCTTCAAACACACACACATGGTTTTCTTTCATTCGATAGAATCTGTTTTGTTGTCTTTAGTTCTGTGTGTGGAATTCTCCTGTTATTCAAAACCCCCTGTATATCTTATCTCAGTCCCCCTTAATCTCTCCTTTCTTTGGTGTGTTCATTTGTTTATCATCGGCCCCCTCCCTTTGCATTTCACAAATGAGCTCCCACTGTTGCTGTGATAATTATCCGCTAAAGAGGCACTAGAGGAGGTGGGAGAGACGGTGGAGGGCAAACCTCTCTCTGTCATCAGGTGATGTCAGAGCTGCAAAAAAAACAAAAACAAATCCCCTGATCTGGCAGGAGGCACGAAGCTACCTGCTGACAGGTGGAGGTAAAGCTATCTGAGTGGACAGGGGCAGCCCAAAGATCACTGGTAACTTATCTGATGTACGTTGTAATATTAGCAGTGTGCTGATGGGATGATAAAGACGCTTTGTGCTGGGTGTGAGCAACCACAGATAACATGAAAAGAAGCTCTGTTTGTATTCACATTCAAAACTACGCTTAAATTTTCTCTGATATAAAGGCGACATACAACAAATACTGCAGGTTTTTATGATGAAACTTAATGAATTCATGCATTTTAACCAGAAGTATCTGAATGTGCATCCCATAATAATATCATTTACTTGTAAAGAGTTTGTTTTTCAGAAGGAAGTATTTAGCTCCTTATCCAATATTAGACAACTAATTTAAATGAAAAGATCACCAGTTAATCATCTTAAATATCAAAATGATGCCGTAATAATAAGTCCTGAGTCCTGGATCAAACTCCGAACTGTTGCTTCACAGCAGGAAACTTCTCTTTGTGCTTTAAACTCTGTGACTCTCTCAACTTTAGATCCTTCTCTTCTTCCTTTGGTTCCCAGCAGCAAGTTGATAAAAGGTTACAGGATTAGGGTTACAGAAGTTCTGACCTCATCTACAATAAACCTATTAAATCTGGAAAAATTATTTACATGCAAAACAATGAGCATCCACTTTACTTTCTGTTATCAAATGACAATCAATGTTGTTAACCAGGCAAACAGTTACACCTGCACAAAATACAGCTCACTCTCATTTTTGGATGCCAGCATACACATTATCAGTTCAACTTTAAAGTCAATAGTAGCGGCCTCTACTGTTGATGACTGGACTGACAGGTGGGTGTCATGGCAATGTATGACAATCAATTAGAGTCAAACATGGAAGCTACTGAAGCAAACACTCTGTAATACTACATTTCAAAGAAAAGCTAATACTAATATCTGAGCAAAGGGTCCAGTGTCTAGAGCACTGCCTGAGTTAAAGAGAAGTAAGAGACTACATTTATGACCCCACCAAAATGTGTGGCATTCTTATTCCCTTTAATTCAATTAATGGAGGAATAGGTTTAGTACATTTTTCCCTTCCTTGTAGCTTTAGAAACATTGAATTCTTTCAGCTGAATATTGGTCCATTGCCAAACCGATGCTCCTTTACAGAGACAGAAGGAAAGCAAGAAACCAGAAACAAAGAGATGGAAATTGAGAAAACAAACCCATTGTAGTGTATAGAGGAAAGAATCTGATGGACAGGTTTATTATGAAGAGGGAGAGAAGATGTCACAGCATTACCTCATCCATTTCACCTCAAACAGAGTCGGACAGATGGACCTGGTGTGTGTGTGTGTGTGTGTGTGTGTATGTGCGTGTGTATGCGCGTGCGTGTGTGTGTGTGCGTGTGTGTGTGTGTGTGTGTGTGTGTGTACTGCAATGCCCTGTGATGCCCTGCTCAGTCTCCGACAGCCCACCAAATCCCTGTTATGATAAGTCAAGTCAACACAGTGTGGAGGAATGTGCCTCTCCAGCACATCGTGTCTCTTCACACATGACTTTATTTCTCCTGCAGCACAGGGCGAGATCTGAGAGATGGAGAGGATGTGAACATTTTGGTCATTTCAATTGAGATACTGTATATAAACACATATATCTCAAAATCTCCAGCATTTACTGCTGTGTTTACTGATGTAATGTTTGTAAAAGTAATGTTTGATGCAATGATGTAACTTTTGGAAGTTATCCGGTGTATGCACGCCAAAGTCAAGCTGCTGGTCATGGCAAAGACACATAAGACATGTGTTGAAGAGAAGATGACTGCACAGAGTGTGTATGATTTTTTTTTTCTTGTATTAAGGCCTATCACTGTGATAAGCCAATGATAGGAACTTTTCTGTCGTCACCGGCCGGACCACTTTGTTTCCACTAAATGATCACTACCATGGCAAAAACTGGAGAATCTAAAAGGATAGCTGGTTAGCAACAGGAAGAATTAACAAGAAAGAGTAAAGTGACAGATGGTGAATTGACAAGTGATGTGATCTCTCCCCTCGTCAAACAAACAATAAAAACTGAACTTCCCCTTCCTTCAGTTCAATCCTGAATGTTCGATCGTTATCATCAAAATAAAAAGTGCTCTGAGAACGTATTATTTAGCCTCTGTATTGTTATGGGATTGAATGTGGGCCGCCAACATTTTTGGGATTATCAAATGGACCATGAGTTGGAAACAGTTGGGAACCATTGTCTTACTTGTTTTCATTAGGAGGATCCAGCTAATCATCAACCAACTGGGTGAACGAGTCTTAGTTGAGATTTTAAAAAATCCTCTTTCTCGGATGTCAGTAGATAAATGTACAAAGATAAGTGTTATACTCTTCCTGTATCTCTTTTAAAGTAGGAGATGTCAGGTATTTCCCCAAATTTCTTAAAGGAAAGTTAGTGACTTCCCCCTGAATAAGTGAATACTCCAGCTGTAAACTCTGCTCAGAGATGCTTCATCCAGTCATGCCATTGCTGCGTAAACCCCTGAGTGCTGGTTGTTTATGTCAACAAGAGAAACCATCGTCACTTTCCTCTCTCCGTGATCAGAGCCTCAAGGGTTCTCATGTTATCCCTGGGGAGGCTGTTATTTGGCTTTCACAACAATGAGCTCATCGCCGAGTCTCTCTGGCATCCAGGCTGGAGCTGAAAGGGGATCCACAGCTCTGCACTGGGCTGCCATTTCAAACCAGCGTGTGGAGCTCCAGGATAATTAAACTGTGGTTAATGCAACGTACATGGATTGTTGCTGACCTGTGTCACAGTCTGACATTATGAATCACAATTAATAAATCAGGAGCCCAAGAGGTTTCTAACAAGCTGATCACTAGCTGAGACACTACTTTGAAATGTGCCCTCTCTAGACTGTGTATGTTTATGTTTACATATACAGTATACATTCATATACATTAAGTACTGCTCTTGTGAATCATACTGTCCCATATCAGATAAAAAATTTATATCATGTTACCTCACGTTATGATATGATATGGCATGTTATTATATATATCATCATGTCTCGTCATATCATGTGATTTGTCATATGCATCACATCATGTTGTCTTATGTCACAGCAGGTTATGTGAACTCATGACATTTCATTGCATGACTTCAAATCACATTGGATAATGTCGTGCATAATATAGCACAATGCTGTGCAATGTCATATGAGGTCTTATCTCCCCTGGTTAAATTACATAATATAATATAATATAATATAATATAATTATATCATATTATATCAAAACTGTAATTTCATGCTACAACAGGTTTCATTACATTACAAGTTACATGAAGAATGTGTCATGTCATGTCATGTAGCCAACAATGTAGCCTGACGCTATTCTATGTTATACATCATGTTGGTTTACACTAAGTCTGTCTGCCCTTTTCACAGCAGACACTTTGACTTGTCATAGTAACAAAAGCACAAAGGTGTTATTAATGTAAAACTATAAGCCATGAACTACTGACAGTGAGCCAACGCGCACAATGTCAGATCATTGAAACTAAAGCAGCTACGTGGAATTCAGCCATCATTCACTCTATAATTTACACCTGTGCTTTTCGTACTGTGATATACCAAGACATCTTCTGTTAAAAATGACCTCTGACCTTTGTCAGGTCATGTTACCTCAGGTCAGGTCAAATCATGTAATGTCATGTTAGAGTGTTTCAGGTTGTTTAATGTTACATCACTATGTAATATCATGGGACATTGTAACTTGTTGTTGACATATGAATGAATTCTGTATGTTGGTGTACATGTTGAGTTACACGCCAGTGTTTTTTAATATTAAATCACAATAGGTTATGTTATGTGAAGTTGAGATGTGTTGAATTTCATTATGTCATGATTCGGTGGAACCCTGGTTCTCTCTGTGACATTAGACCAGTCTTATCAGTGTAACTGATGCCACAGTCTGTTGTGTTCCTCCACCTGTCTCCACCTTTCTCCACCTTCACCTTGACCACAGGCCCCTCCTATGCGTCTACAGCATTGGTCCACAGGTGATTTGCTGGCACAGGTACCTGGCTCTGGTTGCACAATCCTGTCAAGTGATTAACAAATCCTGTGTGGTCATTACTCAGTGTTCTGCCTAACAACAGTGTAGCTGTTTGTTTTGACTGTGTTCACTGAAACTGGGACACGTGTTAGTCTGTCATCTTTGTGTGTGTGTGTGTGTGTTTGTGTGTGTGTGTGTGCGCACGTGTGTGTGTGTGTGTGTGTGTGTGAGAGAGAGAGAGACAGAGTAAGAA
Source organism: Seriola dumerili (assembly GCF_002260705.1). Classification (NCBI taxonomy): domain Eukaryota; kingdom Metazoa; phylum Chordata; class Actinopteri; order Carangiformes; family Carangidae; genus Seriola; species Seriola dumerili. The sequence continues at coordinate 1,402,062 of NW_019174291.1, forward strand.
AATGCTTGAGTGCTAGTATCTGTGTTACAGTGTATGTGAGAGTTGTATTTTAAAGCTGTAGAGGCAGAACCCATACAGAATTGCATTGCAGTGATGTTGCCATATATGTCACCTAAAAGGAGATATATCACCACATATATACATCCTCTGGATATATGAAGTTTATTGCATATATGATATCCATAGATAATTGCAAAATTATTAAAACAACATACTTATAAAAATTCAATATGTTAATATATGATTTTGATTAATTTCTAATTAATTTTAAACATACATGTCTAGCTTTTACACATATAATTTTATACTTACACATAACATCAACATATATTGACAGGCTTTGGGATGGATATATATTTACGTAAATGGTAGATGGACTTGCACTTAGGCAATATGTCAAACACCTACCAGTTTCCATCTTTATCATCAGCAGCTGCATCATCAGTAGCATCCCTATTGTTTTTATTTGGACTGTTTTACCCGTTGATGATGGTGCTCTGGAGGAAGGGATAGTCCTTGCTGCTCAGCCCAGCTGGGTTATCCTCATTGGGAACCCTGGGCATGGCCTGCCTGGCTGTGCTGTTAGTGGCCTCCTCAGTCACACATGTTTAGGGTCGTCTGAGCCATATCTTCCTCACAGATGCTCATTAGCTCTATGCATGATTTCACACTGGAAGACAACCAATCACTGAGCCAAAAAACTTGATCTATATCTATGTCTACAGTATGCTTATCTATATAATCACACTTACTAGAGGCTGTAGTTGAATATGCTGACGAGGTGTTTTATTGTGATGAACGGATGCTGAAGAATATGGCTCAGTGTAATTCTTTCACCAACATTCACCATCAGCATCTGCTGTAGCAGGTCTACAAAGCTCATCTGGTCATAGTCAAGAGCATCAGCATCTTCTCCCCATGAGGTTACCAGACGCCTTGCACAGGATCAGAATAAAACAAAACAGAAAAATCTGAACTTGTTCTGTTTTACGTTCCTCATGTTTGAGTTATAAACACAAATGTTTTCCAAAAGAGATCTCCGACCTGAGATCATTCAGGCTGGTAAAAAGAAGAAATGTTTTAGTTAGCTAATGTGCTCCAAATGCAGTGGATGCAGTCCTGCATCCAGAAAATGGTCTGATGGGTTTCCAATAGTGCGTACGATATGCCTCACTTCTGTGGACAAAACACAACATTGTGTTACCCTTCAAGGCAAATTTTTTAAGATGTCACAGGAGATATACACATATATGTACATATATGATTTTACTTAATGTGTACATACAGTATATTTCATATATGGAAATTTAAAACATTTGCGTATGGGATATATGCATATACTGTTTCAAACACAGTGCTTTTTATTTTATTCAGTTAATTTCTAAAGCTCTTAATGGATTGGGGCCAGCCTTCATTGTAGATTCGCTGTCATTTTATAATCCTACATGAGCTCTCAGATCTTCTGCTGACAGGCTTTTAAATACACACAATGTTACCCACAAGAAAATAGACAGTGCAGCTTTTTTTTAAACAATACTCCAAAACTATGGAATACCCTGCCAAGAGCTATAAGAGTTACAATCTATATTTTACCACCCACAATACAATACCCTTTTACTCAACATCCTGCTGACAGCCTATAAACATCCCGGTGATCCCCTAAAATAACACTAAACAAAGACATGCTAACCATTGTCGGTCTTAGTGTTAGTGTTACTCTTGCTACCAAAAAAGGACAATCAGCCTTATCTCACCTGTATATTATTCTGTCCAGACTAACCATACTCACCTGTTCTAAACAGGTGAGTCATTCTACTGAAAGATGAGAAACATCACTGAAATATGCTCAGTCACTGTAAAGGTCTCATCTCAATGTTTGTGCATATTGAGAGGATGTTACAGTGTATGTGCTTAAAGGTTTGCATTTAAACTTATGCAAGTAGTGATTATGCTAATTGTAAGTAGCATTAGTAAAAGAATATCTTCATATAAGAATGTACATGCCCTCACAAAAAAAGATCTCAGAAGACTTACAATCAAGAACTGTTGATTTGAATAAATGGAATGTATTAAAAGCATTGTGTTCATGACAGGACATTACATACATCCCTGAAGTTTGCCATACAGCTATAATGCTATCAGGCAAGTATTTTGTGGAATGATGAAACTATAAAGTTGAATTGTTTGGGAAGAACATGCAGCACTGTGTATACTAGCCAGCTCGATATCATTGTGGGGAAAATGAATTCCCAAGTTTATCAAGGTCTCTTGCAGGGTAATGTCAGGGTGTCTGTCCACCTGCTGACGCTCAGGAGAAGCTGGTGATGCTACAGAACAATGACCATCAAAGTAAATCTAATACAGAAGGACTTCAGACAAAGAAAATACACATTGAGGAGTGGTTCAGTCAGAGCCCAGACCTTAACCCAGTACAGATGCTGTGTAATGAACTGAAGAGAAATGTTCACATCAGACATCCTAAGAATATCAGGTCTGATTAGCAGCTACTGGGAGAGCTGGTTTCAGGTTGTTTCTGTCAAAGGAGGTTCAACCAGTTATTAAATCCAAGGGCTCACTTACTTTTTCCACCAGCACTGTGAATGTTTAATGGGTGTGTTCAATAAAGACACAGAAAATTATAATTGTGCCTAATCAGCTTAAGCACATTGTGTTTGTCTCTTGTGACTCAGATGGAGATCAGATCACATTTTGTGATGCAGGAAACATAATATAATATTCTTGCCACTATAATACAATATAATATAATATAATATATCTAGTCTAATACATCATAATTACATCATAATTAACAATACATTACCCTTTATGCATAAACATACTTAACTTTTGTCACTTTAATTACTAATTAAAGTTAATTAACTTAAGGGACAGCAGTATTTAAGTGACAAAAGTTAGGTAGCCAATGTATAAATAATTGTATAAAGTACAATAGGATAGTATAGGACAATAGAATACACAATGATACATAGGAATGATACAGCCTAGAAAATATAGGGTGACACAACATATATAATTGTATTGAGTTAGTTTAGCATTGTATGAAAATAATAACATGGCCATATTTATGTCTGTGTGAATCTTCGCGGGTATTTTTGGATCTGACCTCATTGCCGCGGGGTTATCATGCCGGGTTTGTGTGCTGACCGCCGGTGCCCTCTGGTGGATACACTACGAACTACAGTTGCTGTAAAACTAGGTAATATCAACTGCTTTCGGTTTTCTGCGTCATTGTTTAACATATATTTAAAACATATTAATTAAAAATATTAATCTCTGTATTAGTGAAGTAACAGTACGCGGTTTGATCCAGCCATCCAAGAACAGCGCGGCCTCTTTAAAACCAAAGACAGGGGGTCTTTATTTGGCAGGAAGTTAGCCGCAGCTAACAGGAAGCCGAACAATGAGGGCACTCTGAGGTGCAGGAATTGGCAAAGAGCAGCGAGTGCTAACGTTGGTCTTTCCACTCGGTACAACTTGCCCTGATAAAGGTAATATTGAACAAGTGGGACTTAAACGCCTGTAAACGTTTACTCCGCTGTTCAGCTTCATGTCGTCGGAGTCGGCCGTGTGCTGTCTCTTCATCGTGGGGGGTTCGGCGCCTTTGTATCAGAGCAGACATGGCTCAATGTGCTTGTGTTACTTCACCGCAGACCAGAGTAGAAACAAATGGATCAATATAAATGTAGATTAGAGTACAGTTAGAGTTTATTGTGGTGGACATTCCGCACAGTCTGTGTTGTGTATGTTGTCTGCTGTGGCTCAGGTGACTTGTGTTTGCATCCTGTATGCAGCTCTAATACGCTTACAGAAGCTTTGGAAACGCATCAAGGATTTATTTATTTGTTGTGTTCCACATACACACACCTGTGACCTCACCCGTGATTACCTTTAACCTTGACCAGGTGAAAGTGAAGAGGGGTTACCTAGTGGACCCTACACATAGGAGCAAAGTTGGACTGAATTGAATTATTGTTTTAAATTGTTGGTTAATGTCTCAGGATCATTATCTTTGTTCATTTGATCAGCTGTGCACACGTCAGAATGATGCTAAATGCCCACTCAACCCTACCAGAGAAAACTGATGTGTCACTAAGTTAGACCAGTAACTGGGGCTACAACTAATGATTGTTTTTCATCATCCAGTAGTCTGCTGATTATATGATTTGGTACATGAAATGCAGTGAAAAAGTGTCAAATACATCTTTACAAAATCCAAGGAGATGTCTTAAGATGTCATTTTTTTCCGGCCTTAAGTCCAATACCCTGAGTATTCAGTTCACTGTCATATGTGACAAAGATAAGCAGCAAATCCTGCCATTTGAGAAGCTGGAACCAGAGAATTTATAAAATCTTTCACCTTTTTTCACTTGAAAAAATGACTGTCAACTATTTTCATAATCTATTGTTTTCTTTTATTTTTCTGTTGATAAACTAATCGATTGATGGACTTATCGCGTAAGCTCTGCAGGTTACTAAACAAATGTATACAATTTACAGCAATAGAAATGAGAGAGAGGTTACATTTGTTATGCTGTAATCAACAAATATTTAGTATTTTACTACATAAATAAGTAAAATTATTAGTCACATCTGATGATCCACCTACAGCCATGTTTTAAGACATGTAAAATACTCAGTGTGGAATACTAATTTGTATCTGATATGGTTTTCTTTTTTTTTTTTTTTAATCTGCTGTTAAAGTTGTTGTCGCCTTTCTTCTCTGAAAAGTCCGCCCTCTGTCAGTGTGCACTGGAGGCTTCAAGTGTCCACATCACATTGATATTAGTGGCACATTGAACCAGAGCTGCTATAATTTTATTGATTAGCTGATCGACAGAAAATTGATTGGCATTTTTTCCTCTTTGATAATTGCTTATTGATTGATAATATTAGTCATTTTTTAAGCTGTATGCAGTTTCTAGTTTCTTAAATGAGAAGATTATTTGCTTTAAAAGCAACATTTTTGGATTTTGGACTGCTGGTCAGACGGTCACCTTGGTCTGTGGCAAACTATAATGTATCTCATAATTTTCTTGCATTTTATAGATGACAATTGATCAATTAAGTAAAACCAAAAGGATTGCAAATAATTGTTAGCTGTAGCTTTATATTAGACTATGATTGGCTTCCAAACTTGTTGTGATATCTCAGAATCATGCTCATCTTAAACTAAAACAACCTTTTAGTGTCAAACTCTGAGCATATATCATTCTGTACAGTGACGGGCAAATACCCAGGTGAAGTAACACTGAGAAAAACTTTGTTAAAGCACCTCACGGACTAATGCTTGACTGGTTAGTGCTGCAGCATCATCTTCTTCATCTTCTCATTACAGGAGGAACAAGTAGTCTGCCACCTGTGTATGAGGACAAGTCAGAGGCAGCTATGGTAAGTAAGAGAGTGATTTTAGGATTTGGTAGAGGAGGTGCACACACTGGCAGGAAAAGGCTAAATTCTGCTACATTCATCAGCTTGCTTGTTAAAAAGTAATTTTCATGTCTTTAACAAAAGCAAACTGAAGAATTACGTGTCAAGTGAAGAGGCATAGGCAACAGAATTATCTGTATTTGCCTTTGGTCCAGTTTTCTATGGATGTTTGACACACTGGCCTTCTCCTCATTTCATTGCTCTTTCTCCTCAGTCTTCAACGGTGGATCTCAAGACCAAGGAGGAGAAGGACGCAGAGTTGGACAGAAGAATCGAAGCTCTGAGGAAAAAGAATGAAGCTCTGGTCAAGAGGTACCAGGTACGGAGATCTTAGTTTTAAAATACAAACGCCCACAAAATATGTATAACTCTCCTCCTGGCCTGGTGTGTGTGATGTGGGTGAGGCATGTGTGTTTATGTGGGGTTATCTGGGAGCTGGAGTGAGCCTGGAGAGACGTGAAGCGCTGAATTGGTTGAGAACAGAAACAGCACTGGGTTAAATGTCTTTCTCAGGGGATTCTTGTTGAATGCATTTTTTGTTGCTTTGAGCTCTGTTTTTATTCAGGGTCAAATTTAACTTTGTGATTTCCCCCTTTTTGCAAATTAAAAAGAGTTCCAAAAGAAACCACTAGTGAAAACACAGTAATCAATAATGTTTTAATGCAGACAAAAGCTGCAGGGACTACTAGAATCATACTGGTGGGATTTATGCATCAAAGGGTTAAAATCTTAACAGTACTTTAGAGGAGATTTCAAAATATCGAGATATATATCGTGTATGATGATACAGCCTATTATTTATACACAATATTATTTATAGGTTATATCGCCCTAAATGATTATTTCTTTTTTTGTTTTCTGGTTTGTTAAACAAAGAACATCTTGGACCAGTCGCTGTGATTTGATAATCATGTCAGCCAGCTTACACGCTCATGTTTTTTCCATTTGAGGAACATTGCCAAGATTAAGTTGGAGATGATTATTCATGCTTGTTTCTTCTCATTTAGACTATTGTTAACACTCTTCATACCTGCCTGAACTGTCTCCAAAACAGAAATAACAAGAGACCACACATCGCACCAGTTTTATCCTCCCTGCACTGGTTCCCAGTCACACTCTGTATCCATTTTAAAATACTGGTGCTCACCTTTAGGGCCTTGCAAGGCCAAACACACCAATATATTGCTCACCTCCTCCTCCCTTATACGGCCAATCGGGGGTCTCAGGTCTACTGAACAAAAATTACTGGCCGTCTCTTGCACCTGCTATAAAACCCAGGGTGACTGTGATTTTCAAGCTGTGGCACCCAAACTATGGACTGCTCTATGCTTGCGATCCATAGACTCCTGTCACACCTACTTGAGGCAACTGAAAACATTTTGATTCAGACAGGTTTTTGGTCAGTCTATCTGAATAGCTCCTGCTTTTTATTTCATTGCTTTGTATTTATTGTCCAAACCTTTGTTCTTCTTATGATGTAAAGCACTTTGTGATTTTTTTGTTTGTTTTTTTTTTTTTTTTTAAATCTGTGAAAGGTGCTATATGAATAAATTTAACTTGCTTATCATCCACAGCAACACTCAACATACAAAACCTTCTTAGGATTAATCCGGAGTTTGGATTTAAGAAACAGTTTTAGTCTAATCTCACTTATTCTGTCACTCGATCTCAACAGGAAATCGAAGAAGACAAGAAGAAAGCAGAACAGGAGGGTATTGCTGTGACAACACCTCGGAAGCCCCGCCCCCATGAGCCAGAGACGGACAGGAGGAAGACGGAGAAGGAAAACTTCACCGTCACAGTCGACCTTTCTAAACCAACAGGGGTAAGACATGATGAGTGTCCTGAGCTTTTTAAAGTCATTGCACCCTCTCATAAGGAAGATCAGCAAGTATCAGAGTAGTGTGACACATGTTTCCATCATTTGCTTTTGTTTTGTTGGCTGTAGAAAAGATCATTTCTTCATCTGTTTTATGATGATTCTGCAGACAGAGGACGCAGCTGATGAACTGTGACAGATTCTCATTATTGTGATCAGTTCACCAACCGCACACCTGCTGGTCTAACCATCATGCCGTGCACCGGTCCTCTGCCCACTTGGGTTACATGTGTCAGACGGAGTTTGCATTTGGGATAAGATATATTTTTATTGACAAACGTGCTGATAAAATTCTGCAGGAAAACTCAACATTACGCTGAAGAACAAATAAAGAAAATGAGAAGCACATGTAACATTATATAGAGTATGTCATGGTTGTTTTGAACTCTATTTGAAGGATTAGATGGTTGGATGAGTTCTGCTGAGTTGACTCATAACCCAAAAATGTGAAGTGGTTAGTCTGAAAATGAGGCAGCTTTTCTTGTTTCCTGAAATGTTGACATTTGGGAGATGAGATACTTTGACCTACTTTCATCACTGAGGCCTTTGTGGATTGATTAAATTCTGTCATAGAGGTTACATACATTACATAGATGGAAGGAATATACACACTACCAAAAGACATTATATGGGCGATGAGGATAAAATGCTCTGTCACTGTTTATGTACTATGTGATATTAATACATAATAATCAGTAATTTGCCACATTGCTCCTAATGAGCTAATAGAACAGCATGGAAAAATAACATGAAAAAGAACAATCAAGCTGTCGACATAAAATTACACAACACAGGCTTAAAATACAAACATTTACAATGAGAGGTTATGACTCAGACTTTCATCTGTTCTCTATCTGTGTGTGTGTGTGTGTGTGTGTGTGTGCGTGTGCGTGTGTGTGATCCATCTAGCTCTGCTTCTGCTGTGTACAGATTTGATCAGGCTAACGTATCTTAAAACAGAGCTAAGATGATTGTAGCGTAATGATTTAACAGCAGCTTCTGGTGCAGAGTGAACTTCAGTTGACTTGCTGAAGTTATACAAATGTCCTGGGAAATGAGCTCTGTTTTTCCAGCATTTAATTCAGTTCAGTTTGTTACATCTGTTAACATGTTGTACAAGTTATGCAAACACTCACGTGTACCTGTGGATTACACACATGGTCGTTTTCCCAAGAGTCTCCCTTTTTAAACCCTAAAAGAAAGGTGCAGTGCATTGAAGTAGCCTCACATTCTTAGGAATTATATACAAATTTCAACATTATATATGAAATAGAAAAAAAACAAATCCGCAACAGTATGCATGCAGTTAACAGATAAATTAAAGCTACTGTGTGTAACTTTTTCCTTCTTAGTTGAACTATACCCCAAATATATCTTAATGTGGAGAGGTCTGTGACCCAGACTTCCCATTCATGTTCATGTGAAACAGGGCGAGACACATTTGCTTCTGGTTGCGAATTGACCCGCTTCCTTTGCTTCACACAGAGTTCAATCTGATTTAAACTTTGACTCATGAAATCTCAAAGCTCTACAGTGTCCGTCTGATTTGAGAGACGCTGTTGACTCACCTCTCATCAGGAAACTATAGAATATTGATTGTTTGTATTTTTCTTTGATATTCACACAGTGAAATAGTGTGGAGAGGGACAGTGTTCATGATACAAAGCGTTGGTAAGAACTGGATATCTTTTTTTTTTTTTTAGAGGGCACATCTAAACTATTAGCGCGCAGTGAGCAGCCGGTAGCTGCTAAAGTGAAGGACCTGGTCACTACAGCTAGTCTCTAACTGTGTCTGTCTGCTGTGTGGAGCTGAGCAGGTAGTGTTTGTGTGTGTTGTGTGGTTGATTTGACAGTTGGCAGGGAAGAGGCAGACAGGAAACATGGAGGAGAGATACGGAGTATGACACACACCCTGGCTGTAATCAAACCGCAACTCACTATAAACCTGAGTAAAGCCAAGGGTGCTGCAGATTCAGGGGATGATTCTCTGTTGGTTCATCACTACGAGCCCAACCCCTTTTACACAGTCGCATTGTTATGCCTCAGCCAGGACTGGAAGCTTTATGGTTTCAGGTTGTCTGTCCGTCCCATTCTCGTGAACGTGATATCTCTGTAGCGCCTTGACTTCTTGAAATTTGGCACAAACGTTGACTTGGACTCAAGGATGAACTGATTAGAATTTGGTGGTCAAAGGTCAAAATGACCCCACGTGCTTGTGAATGCAATATATCAGGAACGCCCAGAGGGAGTTTTATTAAGTCTGTACAGACTCTTTAAATAAATGCTAGAGCTCAGTTGAATGATGACTGGCCTCCTGCAGTATGTGCTGATCAGGTCCAGGAGGGGCAGTGTTAGACCTGCGAAGACTACAAGGCAAGGAGGAGCTGAAGGGCAACAGGGTGGCGTCTGCTCCACGTGTGTTCCTGTTTGAATGGATATTGATTCAGGGTCAACAGGTTAAATTTGGTTCATTAGTCTGTTAAACCTTTTCTAAAGCTTGACAATAGACTCCTGATCCCTGTTCTTAAAGAGCTCCCTGTCTCGCTCTCTCCCTCTCTTGTTCATCACCTCCCAGCTCCACTCTCTGAGTTCATCATGTCGTAGTTTTGCATAATCCATAGCCCTGATTATTCCTTTCTACCAGTTCTTCAAGAGACTGAGTGTGTTGGAATTAAAGTACAGGGGTTAAATTCAGGACAGGAAATATTTTTTCTCCCATGGGCCAAACAGGAATCAGTGCAGAGCAGTGAACAGTTGAACCAACCAAATATGTACACACTATTTTAACACAATGGGTTGAAATTACGCAAGGGGACAAGAGAGAAAAATGATGAGAAAAATCCTCTTCTGATCATGCACAGAGAGACGAGATGTAATGTTGAGAGCTGCTGCTCCGCATGCTGACGTGGTTCTAGCACTGTACTTAAGTACTTAAGTATTTGTGTGTGTTTCCTGCAGGAGAAGAGAGTCGTGAATGACTGGAAACCTGGACCTGGAACACCTCGCGGCCGGAAGTCGTCAGAAGAAAGCGACGGCCTCAGAGGGCAGAGCGACGCCCATAGCCCCACCAGGAGGACGGGGTCGACACGAATAGGCCGGGGAGGACAGAGAGGAGGAGGAGGAGGAGGAGGAGGAGGAGGAGGTCGCCAAGAGAGGAGAGAATGGGAGCCGAGGACACCCAGAGATGGAGAACCCGGGGGGGAGTTGGGAGGGCAGGGACGCAGAGGAGGAAGGAGAGGAAGAGGAAGAGGAGGAGAGGGAGGAGGTGGAGGTGGAGGTGGAGGGGGAGGAGGAGGAGGAGGAGGAGGAGGAACAGGAACAGGAACACCAGGTGGCATGGACAGGAAATCTAAAGTAAGTGCAGATGAACTATGACACTCAGCTACTGTCCTGCATTCGAGGCGCAGCTCTATAATTTTCATGTAGATCTTCTGATGCAATCTGTGTTTCTTGAACAATCCTGAAATCCTGTTTTATCAGTGAACCTGCGACGGTGGTGAGTTATCACTAAGGCAGCTCTCAGTTTAGACCATATGCATATGCATACATACATACATGACTCTTCATGTACACTGAGCGTGTGCGAGCTGCTGTAAACAGGAAGCAGATTGTCTTCTCTGCAGTTGATTACTTGCATAAAATACTACGAACAAGGAGCAGTAAATGCGGTTGTAGCATGAAAATGCAGAATTTATGAACAGCTGCTAGAGAAGACAACAAGGTCTGAACACTTGTATTTAGTTGTCCATGTTTTCACCACTGGTAGTCGAGGCTGATGAGACCCAATCAAGGAGCAGCGTGGGTGTCTACTTTATCGTTTTCAAAGGTCTCTGTTTTTGCTCGTTCAGACAACAGCACAACCCCGGAGTTCTCAAACTAAAATGGGGCAAAATGTTTCCAAAAGTGTCTGCAGAGTAGTGTGGACGGGAGGAGTAAATGCAGCAAAAGAGATGCGTTTTAAAACGGAAACGTCGTAGTGTGGATTCAGCATGCAAGTCCTGTATTTGTTAAAATAATTAATGATGATCTGTAACTAACGATGTGGCCCTGTGTTGCTTCCTCAACAGGAATGGGAGGAGAAGAGACGACAGAACATTGAGAAGATGAACGAAGAAATGGAGAGAATAGCGGAGTACGAGAGAGGACAGCGGGTATGGGAGGCACTGTTTTGAAAAGATAATTCCACAGAGTTTTAGCTTATCAGATGGTATTTGGATTTTTCTCTACCCACATAGACTGTGACGATTCCTCCCTCCCATTTCTTTCCTCAGACTTTCATGTTTGTTGATCTGTTCATCTGTTCTCTCACTTTACTGATCAACTTTAAACAGCACCACTTATATTTCCCCTCTTAGTAGTATTGATGTCTGTCCCATTTCAGTCCCCTCTATTGTCCGTCTGCTGTAGAATACAAGTGCAGATTCTTAATGTTGTGAATTGTGTTTACAGTAGAAAGGAGCTCGGTTTTACTTTGGCTTCAACATCTGAATTATAACAAGCTGTGGTCTAAATGAACATGATGAAATGTGACAGAAAACTACATGTCGAATTTCTCTTATTAGCAGGATGGTGACAAGCCGATTCGTAACTTCCTGGATGACCCGAGACGTTCGGGCCCAGCGCCAGACATAGACCGCAAGGAGGGCAGCAGGAGACATGTCCGAAACTGGGGGGGGCTGGACTTTGATAACGTAAAGACAGGAGCTGAACTGGAGAGGGAGTGGACTGTGAGTAATGTCTGTCTTTATGGCTTGTTTTTTTTTTTTTGTTTTTTTTTGCATTTTTGTACTTCCTTGTGTAACATTATTCATTTCTATCATTATAACCCCTCCCCGTCTCTGTAGAGTCGAAGGCCTGGTCCGAAAGGCTCTGTGGACATGACCATGTCCATGACCGGCCGGGAGAGAGCAGAGTACCTGCGCTGGAAGAAGGAGCGTGAGCAGATTGACGAGGAGAGACTGGCACGCCATCGCAACGCCACAGGCCAGTGGAGACGAGAGTGGGACGCACAGAAGACTGAGAACATGTGAGAAGGGGAGGGGTTTTTTTAAAATGTATTTACTTGTTTATTTTTGACTAGATTTCTGTAATACTGCCTTAGGAAGGAAGAGGAAGAGCACCAAGCTTGAAAGGTGTTGCAATAGAGGCTGATCTGACCTTTTCTTCATGTAGCCGAGTGCCTGTATTTGAGCACATACAGAGAATTTCAAGGTCTCTGACTCTTTTGCATTTGACAGCTCCCTTCTTTTTTTTCTGAGCACTAGATTCCTTACATGAAAATAAACAGCGAAATAAAACCTCATGTGACTCAAAGGTTACAAAACTAAAAAGTGGACCGAGGGTCAGTTCTTGAGATTTTTGATCAGAACTACATGTATTGCTCGCGCGTTGTCCATGACCATGGACATATGGGGATAACTGTGCACATTGTCAGAAAGTCTTTCCTGATTGACACTCATAGAGATGCACTTGGTTCTTCACATGAAAAATAGCAGAAGTAGTTGTGTGACGTTAAAACGCTGAACTCGGGGAGAGCGGGATAGGTCCTCATCCTCGTCACAGAGGACAGAGGACAGAGGAGGTGAGGGGGATAGAAAGTGTTTGAGTGCTTGTCAGTTGGGATAAAGATGAAGACAGAGTGCCGTGAGGAGAAGGACACTATGATATATTGTGTGTGTGTGTGTGTGTGTGTGTGTGTGTGTGTGTGTAACCCTGCGGCTGTTTTCACAGGTTCAAGGAGGACCCATATGTGGCTTCAGAGGGCATCACGTCCGAGCAGGGCAGCAGGAGAGGCAAGTCTTTGCGCACACACACACACACACACACACACACACACACACACACCACTAACGTGCTGTTGCTGTGGTGACAAAACAGCTGGCAGGACTAAGGCAGCAGCAGACCCTCAATCCACGTCCATCCCATGTCTCCTGTCTGACCTGATGTCACTCCAACATGTCGTCGCACACCCACACACACACACACACATCATACACACCGAACACACATCTCAGGACACAACACCATCTCCCTCCTTCAGCTAATTAAAGCTGTTATGTAAATGAAAGTTGATTAAGCTTGTTATGTAAATACTCGCTGTATTTCCCTGGAGTCCAAATCAACCTCTGAAGACGAGGTCGTGCTGATCTGAGAGAAGCTTCACAAGGACACAGTGTTTCTTTATATGTGCTGACTGACTCTGTCCTCCAGTGAAGTAAAGGTAAAAACATCAGCCCCGACCAACTTAAACTGACCAAAACATCTGTACAACATATTTAAAACAGATGTTCACTAACAACCACTTGAATAAAGGAGGTTTATAAATAACTATTTTTCACTTTTAATTGTTATATTGATTATTTTTCTGATTAATCAGTTAGTCTATTAGATATCAAAAATGATAGCTGCCCATGACAAGAGCAAAGGCAAATTAGTTTTTTGAATTAATTAATCTTATTTTGGCCTGCAGCAAAAAAGTCACCAAATAATTCATTTTTATGTAATTTTTTATTTTCGGGTGAACGCAATATCTCAGTGACGCCTTTGATTTCTTCAAATTTGGGACAGACGTTCACTTGAACTCAAGGATGAACTGATTAGATTTTGGTGGTCGAAGGTCAAGGTCACCTCTCAACTCATTTTTGGCCACGAATTCATAAGATACTTCTGACACAATTTAACGAAAATGTCTAATTGGATAAAATTAAGATGCGAGGACGTTTAATATCCAGTCAAAGGTCAACTTCACTGTGACTTCATAATGTTCTGCAAAAACACTTTTCTTAATTCAACACTGTAACTCAGGAACAACCTCATTTCCAGCAACATGACTGGTTTGCGAAGGCATACAACTGCAAGGCAGTTAATTGTAGTTACTTTGTAATAGACAGTTACAACCCTGACGAGCTTTATGACATAATTCAACTCATGCATGTTGGTAATTTCAGTCAGTCATCCAAATAATTTACTGTGGGACCTGTAATCCCTGTCCCACAGCAAAACAAGCCAAACTCAGTCTGAGTGGCTCTGCATCTTTAATGCTGCTCCTCTTTTCTACTGGATGGTTGGTGCTTGAAGTGCAAATGTATGCAGTGAATATTTTCATGAAACACCAGATGGTATAAAATGTTGTTCCATGCTAAAACATAAAGAGCTAAACAATCATAAAACAACTGCATCACAGTCTGGACCTCAGGAACATGTATTATCTTGAAGGGCAGCTTCATCATTTTCATATACAATACACATTATCTCTTTAAAGTGTGTGCATTTAATGTGAGTGTTGTTTAAACTGTAGTTTTATTAAGTGCAGCATGAAAGTGAACAGTGACAGTTCTGTGTAGAAAGTTTAATAATTAGAATAATGATTATGATTTCGACATTCTCTGTTAAAGGAAAACAAGTATGTGTGAGTTGTAGGAGGGAAAATTGTGAGTTGTACAAGTGGTGAGACAGATTACCCCTCATCTCAGTGTCTCGCATGCATTGTGCTCTCCAGTGATAATGAGTTTTTGCTCAGTAACAAATGATGTTTACATGGTTATGATGTCTTTGCTTTCTTTCATGGACAAGGTGTGTGTGTGTGTGTGTCTGTGTGTTTGTGTGTGTGTCCTCTCTGCAGCCCGGGGGCGTAACTCTCGTGCAGAGCCTCGGGGCAGGGCCTCAGGTTAGACCACAGCATGGGACTGAGATTACTTTGTGTGTGTTTTTGTTCCATTTGTGTGTCTGTCTGAAGCACAACAGCTGCAACCAAACCCAAACTCTCCCCTAACTCACAAACCTGACTCCCCCCCCCCCCAGTTTGCACCTGTGTATCCAAATATCTGCAACTGAAACACCAACATGAATAAGAAAATAACATCTTAAAGATTTCATTTTTTAAATCAAGCAATTACATTAGCACATTGCATATGACATGGTCTCTATTAATTTGCATCAGAGTGGTCTACTAAACACAGTTGTACCTGATGTTTATATTATTCCCATTTTGTGTTTGTTTTCTAATAAGGCGACATAATAATCTTTAAAGCTCTTGCACAATCTTAAACGTTGCTTTACAAAACCTGCAAATATCTCTGTTCATTAAGCCACAAAGACCATATGTAGATTTTTTTTGTATGACTAAAATCAGTCAGCGAGCACTGCAGGTGAACAGACTGTGAAAAGGGAGATTTAACCTGAGCCACAGTCCATGTCAGGGCTTTGCTTTGGAACTGGGTGAACATCTGTAAGGATTTGTGAATCTTTCCTTGAGGCTGGCAACACTTCAGACGCTTCTGACTGCACACACACCCACCTCAGGATGATGAACAGTGTTTTTAAATAGTTCTTAGTGTTTGTATGGCCTTCTCCTCAGATCACATGTGCAGTGTACCAGATCTTCCAGGCTGAGCTGTCCTGTGAGAAGGTTCAAACAAAAGCTGAGAATGAATTCGAACTGCTGTTCAGTCCTGGTTTCCTCCATCTCTGTGTGTGTCTAGATCTGGAGTGTATATTAGAGGTTATGGCATCACACCTGCCCCACATTTAAGCCTGCATTTGCTTTGGCTGTATTTGTGTGTGTCTAGTGTGTGTGTGTGTGTGTGTGTGTGTGTGTGTGTGTGTCTTTTTTCTTTACCATTTCTAATTTCTGGAATGACTTGAGTGTCCTCTTCACAGCCCCGGGCTGCTCTGTTCAATCTCCTCATCTTCATCCTCTCAGTTTTTTCTTTTCTCCGCACTGATCCCTTCATCTCTTTTGTGCTTGTAGCTTTCTCTTTCTGACCTTTTTTTTTTATCACGTCCTTCCCTTCCAGCTCTTATCCACCTCCCTCGCTGCATCCTCTCCCCTGTCGGAGCTTTTGGTCTCTGACCTTCTCTCTCTTCATTCCTCCATCTTCTGTTCTTGTTTCATCCACATCTTTTCATAATTTTGACTGTTTTCTCATTCCTTCACACCTCTATGATTTTTGCTCTGCTTCTCTTCCTTCTATAATTTTTCCCTATAATTGGCTCAATTCTACTTCTTTCTCTTTTACAGCTTTTTATTTTAGGTTACCTCTCGATCATTTCCTTTTTAGATGCGTTTCTGTTAACCTGCTTCATGCTCAATTTGAAATTGCAAACTTAAAATGAGTAACGGAGACACATGAAAAAATGTATGCGCTCGCATGATGTGGACTATTCAACAAAGTAATATTTTGCAAAAGTGAAATGGAAACATTTTTTTTTCCGCATTCAAACCATGGCGCCTGCCGTATCAGGCCCCAGGGAGCCAGTTACAACCGAGGGACAGACTGATGGAAATTCATCGTCACATTATCACAAGTAGAGAAAACGCAGCTCAATTTGCAGAATATCCCTCAATAGAAACAAAGACCATCTGCAACTGTGTTTTGTCAACTTTCCTAAAAAAAAATAAAAATGTTTCTGCAAAAACATCTGCGAGGGAAACTCGGCTACTCTGACATCCATTCCACTCTAGCGTCTCTTCTTCCAGCATTATCCTCATTATTCCTCTCTCCTTCCATCCCCTGTCTCTTTTTTTCTTCATGATGAAATAAGAGAGGTTACGTGGTCTTTCCTGTTGTAATACACAGATTGTGACTAAAATAAACTTACGCATATTTTTGCTTAAATATTTATTATATCACTTATACACTCAGTGTATTGGATACACCAGGCTAAAACTAAACCAGTCTAATGCAACAGGCCTGTAATAAACCCTGCCTTCATCAAGTTTATAACCTTCATTTTAATTTGTTTTTTTTGTTTTTTGTTTTTTTAAAGAAAGGTGTTGATTCAACTGTACAGTCATATTGGAAGAAGCAGTGTGTGGTGCTGTTGAGCTGTATTACATACAGAGAGGTGTTTCTGTTTCTAGCCCATATTCACTGATATAAATGGGGTGGTCAAAATAATAGAAACACCTGTCAGTATAACTGCTGCCCTCCACTTGAAGACATTATTGTAATAAAATATGCGTTTTCTGTATGTTACACACAGTATTATGGAGGCCAATCTTCCTCTTCCACTTTCACATGCAACAAAGAAACACGAGGCATCAAAATCTGTAAGACTGTCTCTTTCCCTCCCACCCGCGGCCATCAGTCACCCACAGAGTAGCAGACTGACGTCTGACCTTGTCTCAGAGTTCAGATGGACTCTGCAGCAGTTTGTCACTGCAGGACTGCTGCTGTCACACAAGTCTTGACTCTGTTGTTACGTAAGGTATTGACTTTCAGACTGCAGCAGCAGGAAGGGGAGAAACAGACCAAGCAACGGATAAACTGATTTTGTTTCCACTAAACACCCTTTTAAATTTCTTTAAAATAGTTATTCAGTCCAGAATTAACTCACAACGTGGTTAATATGACATACATTTATTGTACATTAACATATATACATATATAATATATATATACTGTATATATAAAGATTTTTATCCCCCAAAAAAGAGGAAAGCTCTTCATGGTTCTTAAGGCTCACAAATGTGAACCTTTTTCTTAAAAATTGCGATTATGTGTTGATTGTATTGTTTCATAATATTGACGCAGTGTATGCCCCATCTGGATCATGAATTTTGATTCATGCCTTTTTAAAAAAAAAAACGACTTTTACGCATCATTTGCTGTGAGGTAAATGTCCTGGGTCATTTTGAGCAGCAGCTGTGACAATGATAAACACACGTCCATCACCTCCTCTGTCGTCCTTCTGTCCCTCTCCTCATTCACCCTGCCTTTAGATCAAGTATTACAAAACAACTTTACACTCACCATTAACATCTCTTCCAGATGACACTAAGCGGCCGCCAAAAGTTCCGACGTTTGGTGACTTCCTGTCCCAGGGAAGGAGCCAGGGGCCCCGAGGGGACCGAGGCAGAGGGAAGGGCCGAGGACAGAAACAGAGCTACAGGTAAATGTGACTTCGGCATCACAGTTCTGTCCTCGACCTGTCAGAGGATGCTGAAGGTGTTTTTGTGGTTATCACCTTTTAAAGATGGCCGCCCAACCTTACAGGAAAAGTACAGTCGTGGTGTTAATAATGCGACTAATCATTCTTTTCAAGATTATAGATCAGTTATGGATTTGGCATTATTCTTCTATAAAAACAAATCATCATGTCATTCACACGGTACAGGTTGAAGTTGTCCTCGTTCAGGTGATGGATTGGTTTAACGGCGCTTTAACAAAATCAGTGGGGTTTATTTTATATTGTTATGAAAACATAATGTCATGTTTCATATCCGGATGCCTTTGACAGCATGCATGACAACCGCTGGGAAGGAGAGAAAGAAGAGGAGGAGAAGGAAAAGGAGGACAAGACAAAGACGGAGGAGAAGACAAAAAAGAAGGATACAGAGGAAGAAAAACCCAAACCTCCCACAGCACAGAAGGTAGAGGAGCTTCATCTAGATTAATAATGCAACAAAAGTACCTCAGCATTAATGTAGAAAAGATGGAGGCAGCCGGAGACTAAACTGGACGTGTTCATGTTGGATGTGTTTTCTTTACTGTCTCTGTCTGGCTGCAAAACCTGAGAAAAGACAAAAGTTACTAAATACACACACAGTGCTTACTCAAAGAAACAACCAAGCAACATTTCAGAACAGTAGCTTTAAGACACAAATACAACAGCTATGATCAACATTTTACAACACAATAGGAGAATCAGTGGAGTTGTCTTTCAGCTCATTGTTTTGGTCTTCCTGCCCTGTGTCTTTACTGTTTTTTTTAGAGCAACAAACGGTGGACAGGCAACATTGGCGACTAGCTGGTGAACATATAGTGGAGCAGTCAGCTGCTACAGAGTTAGATATTTTCCTCAGGAATAGGTGGAGACCAAACCTAAAGGAGAGTGAATATTGCCTCTGCTGTTTGGTTCCTCTTATCAACTGCTTGTTTCTACTTCACGCAAACAAAATCAGATATCACAGTTTTAAGTTTGCAAACTCTTTGCAGTTGCTTTCCCAGTAATCCCCTCTTTCCATCTTTTCTCAGGTGGAGGAGAAGAATGGAGACGGAGAGGAAGACGACGACGAATGGGAGGATGCCAGTGATGGAGAAGACGTCGAGGAAGCGGTGGAGGAAGGGAGCAACTCAGAACACGACTCCAGGGGCGACGAGAAGAAAGACACTGGGAAAGAGAAACCAGCCAAGAGCAAAGACAACTCCCCTACGTCTCCCAAACCTCGTTCTCGATCGACATCGACAGGAAGCCCCAAAGAGCAGCGGACTCCCAGGCCGAAGGTCCACATCCCTCCCCCAGCAACCGCTCAGGAGTCACCAGAGGGAGGCAAGCCCATCAGCCCCTTCTCCCCACTGGATGGCCACCAGCCTGTGTCAGATTGGGGGGAGGAGATGGAGATGCTGTCGCCCCGGAGCAGCATGGGGGGCGAGAGCCCCCTGAAACCTCCGAGTGCTGAGGCCAGCCCCCCCCAGAAGAAGGCCCAGGAGGAGGAGGAGAAGCAGCAGCAGCAGCAGCAGCAGGAGGAGGAGACAGAGAGCAAAGCTGCCAGCTCCAACGAACCTGCTGAGCCACAGAAAAAGGAGGATACAGGTAAGATACCTAACTCACACCTGAGCCATAATATGAAGTTATTACAGTAATATTGTGAGACTGCTGTGTATTGTGTGTACCATTGTGTGTGTGGTTTGGAAGTTGGTGTGAGAAGTAAAATACTGTTTGAAATGTAGCTCTCCTCTTGTGTCCCTTCGATTTTTGTCATGTCTCATGTCTGCTCGACTCTCCCTGTGTCTTATCTCCTCTTTCTCTTTTTCCTGTCCTCCAGAAGAGGCTAAACCCCAGCAGCCTCCGATAGTGTCAGCACCAGAGCCCGTGGCAATACAAGAGCCCGTGGCAACACCGGAGCCCGTGGCGGCACCGGAGCCCGTGTCAGCACCGGAGCCCGGGGCAACACCGGAGCCCGTGGCAGCACCGGAGCCCGTGGCAATACAAGAGCCCGTGGCAACACCAGAGCCTGTGGCAACACCGGAGCCCGTGTCGGCACCGGAGCCCGTGTCGGCACCGGAGCCCGTGGCGGCACCGGAGCCCGTGGCGGCACCGGAGCCCGTGTCAGCACCGGAGCCCGTGTCAGCACCAGAGCCCGTCCCCACAGACTCCCCCGCTGCACTACCATCTGATGACACCCTCTCTGATATTTCTGTCCCAGCCCCCTCTGAGGTCACTGAGGCTGCTGTGACGATGGACGAGGACACACCTGCTGCTCCATCACAAGGTAATAGAAAAACCTCAAAAAAACAACCAAAACAAGAACGAGACTAGGGCCGATTTAACAGCGTGACACTGTGAAAGGTGTTGCTTGTCGTGATGAACCTACAGAGAAGTATCAGCTGAATGAGCTGCTCCCCTCGGCTTCACGGAGCTTTATAGTCAGTCGCAGCTCATTATTTATCTGTTTTGGTTCAGTCTCACTGCTTGTTGTGTCGTTTTTGGCCACACCAGGCTGATCAGGCCACACCTGCTCAGCATCAAACAGCAGACAGACAGTTAGAGAGCAGCTGGTGAACACGTTGGAACATTTAACAGCTAAAGAGCCAGATATTCCCCTCAGGAGTTGGTCTAGACCAAACACAGAGCTAAAAGAGAGTTGATATTGAAGACAGTTTTGCAGGTATGTGGTCATAAACCAGAGTATTGGACAATTAAAATTTTAACCTGATGGTGGCACCAGTTGAAAAATGAAGGGATCAATAAAGTTATTAGAGCTCATCCTGTGGGGGGACATGAATGTGTTGTCCAAATTTCACACCAATGACAAAGTAGTTGAGATATTTCAGTAAAAGCCAAAACTGTAATCCTCATGATGGTGCAAGAGGGAAAAGTCAGAGGATCATGAAACTCAGTAGGATTCTTCCTCTGAGCACCATGAATGTCTGCATAAAATGTCATGGCAATCCATCCAGTAGTTGTTGAGATCTTTCAGTCTGGGCCAAAGCGGTGGATTAACAGACCATCATGACCATCCCTGGAAATTAAACGGAATCAATTTATGAACATACACATTTATTTAATTTTGAATAGTCAAGTGTTTTTGGACAATAAAAATTATTGAAGAGATCAGTTGAGTTAGATCACTGTTATTTATCTCTCTGGCAGCAGAAACACTGGACACTGATCCCTCTCCCGCCGTCCTGGAGGCTGATCAGAGCTTCTCTGAACCAGCAGGAGGGAAAGATGACGACACAGCAGGAGATAAAGATGGCGACACGGCGCCAGCTGAGACCAACGCTGCCCTGACAGCAGAACCAGTGGAGTCCTCAGAGCAGACGTCCTCAGGTGCGGTTCTTATCAGTAACTTTGAGACAGTGACGTACTGTAAGAAATCCCCTGCAGCTTTTTAACGTTCTCTCACGCTTCACTTTGCTTTTTCTTTTTTGTTCTTTTTTTTTTTTTTTTTTTTGGTGAATGTGTTGGTTTGATATCCTCATCTTTGTTCTCCATGGTGCGGCTCTCTCACTCGCTCTGCTCTTTTTGTTCATTCCACATATAAATAAATAACGGTGGGAGCTGTTTGGTGGCATGACAAACCCAAAGATATATTTATACCCTCACACACACACAAGCACAGCATTTTGCCTGGTTTTTGGATCTGACACGAGCCTGTCATGTCGTCACTGCCTCCTCCAACCAATCAGGACCCCATCTCCTGTGTGACACTCCTCCTGACTGTCTTCCTCCTCCTCCTCTTCCTCCTGTGACGGACTGAAAGTACTAACTCCACCTATTGTAATGTGTTGTGTATACTGCCCCTGTTCCTCCTCCTCCCGTTTTCATCTTCCTCTACATGTAAAACCTCTTCCCTTTTGTTCCCTTCCTCTTGTGGCTGTGATGAAAATGCTTGCCGCTTTGCATGGGATGCTGCCTGCATTACCAAACCTCGATGTGTACAGCCTCTCGTTCTCTCTCCTTCACTTCTCCTGGTGTTAATGCAAGTTTGTTAATTACATAATGAGTTTGTCTCTGCTGAGGAGAGGGAAAAAGAGGAATCAAAGTGAAATGTGACCTTTTGCTGTGTGTATCTTGTTTTCTGTACATTCATGGCATCTTGGGAGCCAGGTGTTTCCTGTTAAACTGAAATTACTACAATGTGTTTTTAATATAGGTCAGAGCTACTTTGCTGCATCATTGTCTATCAAAGGTTTTACACACATAGATGCTACTGATTAATATGTATAATAATATGCTCCAGTATCCAGGCCATCGATAGCCATAATGCCCTTTATTGATTTGCTGCACATCAATATGCTAGTTGGCAAAATTCACAGTTGAATGTGCTGAAAAAAATCTGGATTTTAGACGGTACACAGATTGAGAGAGTGAAGCCTCAGCCAACATGGATGACATCAAGTATCTGAGCAGAGCCAAATGAGGACTTGATTGAACAGAGGCTCTTCTCTCTGCTCTGTAGATGTTTTGCTATTAGCCACGCCAGCTGTATGGCTTTATAGGAGAACACTCGCTGTCAGTCGGTTCACCATGTTGGTCCAGGCTTAAATATCTCAACAATTATTTAATGGATTGACATGAAATTTTGTTCAGACATTCATGACCCCCAGAGGTTGAACACTGCTGGTTTGATGATCCTCTGACTTTTCTGACATTTGTAATTCAGTGTAAATTTTCATGACAACTATTAGAAAGATTGCCATGAAATTTGCTACAGATATTCAAAGTCCCAAGACAGTTAATTCTACTATACTAGTATATTAGGATACTTCTGTGCCAGCAAATTAAAGGTTTGACTTTTACAGTGAAATATATCAACATCTACTTGCTGGATTTTGTTCAGACATTCCCAGACCATGTGTTCTGAAAACTTTGTTGACGCCCCTGAATCTCCCTCTGCCACCATCATCATGTTGGCAATGTTAGCATGTTAATTAGCAAATGTTAGCATGGTTAACATGGTAAATCTGATAAATATTAACATGCTAGCATAGTCATTGTTAGTATGTTAATGTGAGCACATAGCTCCAAGCACCACTGTGCCTAAATACAGACTCACTGAGCTGCCAGCATGGCTGGAGACTCCTGGGTCTGATTCCTAAATGATCTGCACATAAATGATATTTTACTGCCCCTGTTTGGGGCAAAAACTCATACGTTAAATATGAAGAAAATCTAGAGAAGATTTTGACATTGGGCTATGATGTGGCAGTCTGTGGCAGTGTGATCTGACAGTTCCTTTTTGCCATGAATGCAACCTTCTGTCTGCGTCCTGTTCAGCTTCTGATTGGCAGGTTCATGACCTTCCAGGGAGAACTTGACCTCACCTGGTTTCTCTGCATGGCTTCACTGATCGTGTTAATGGCTATGTTTGCTTAAAGTGTGTCTGTCATTGTTTTACCTGTATGTTTGAACATGACTGTTTCATCTCCCCTGATGAAATACATAATGGACTGTGTTGTTTGTCAAGTTGTTCTTCATTTAGTGCAAACCCATAAAAAGCCATTATTGTTTCTGAGGTTGATGCAGCAGCAGATTCAAACAAAAACAAGCACTTCTTATAATAATGCCACATGATATTGCCACTTGGTGAGTACTTGGATCCAAAGCATCTCATGGTACCATGAATCAATAGTGTGCATATTCAGCAAGGGAGCCATCAGTGGGAATAGAAATCACTCACCCTGGTTAGAATCAGTGCTCTCCCCTCATCACTGAGATACATCACCACCTAATCGCCCTGTCGGTCTGTTTTTTTCTGCACACATTGGTTTCATAGTGAACTAAGTGGAAAAACCACAGACTAGAGGAAGTCCCGTCATTAGCTGCTCTCCTCAGATACACTTAGCTTGTGGTGTTATTACTTTGGCTAATAGCTAAGTTTTAAAAAGCAAATATTTCTAAATCAACTTGTTCCCAGACTTTCCATTTCCATTGTGCAAAATCCAAGTCTGTAAGAATCCAAAAACCAAAAGAGGACTAAATTAGTTTCCTCGCACTTTAAAGGTCCCATATAGTATAAAAGTAGATGTCCATGTGTTGTTTGATTATAAAGCAGGTTTAGGTTCTATATTAATACTGTCAAAGAATCAGAGCGCTCAGTCCACAGAGAATCATTCAGAAGAGAGCCTCCTCTCTTCTGATTGGCCCACTGACCTGTTGTTACAATGAGAGAGGAGATGTAAAAAGAAAAAGAAAGTAGAAAAAAAGTTGGTATGTTGTTGTTTTGTTTTTGCAAGTAGAGCTGAAACAGGACAAAACAGACATTTGAAGACGTCGCATTGGAAGATGGGCCAAAAATAATCATCAGATTTCTTGATAATAAAAAGAATAATTAGTTGCTGATCTATGTGGCTCTTACTCCAACAAACTGTGTCCAGCCGAGGCAGCTGGTTCCTGTACATTTACTGTACATGTAGTCAATCTGTTTACTCACTCTCTCTATCAAAGACTTGTGGCTGAAACATGTTGATAATCTTTAAATTTTTGATTGTTGATGTTTAATATAATATGAAAGGTGAGATGGACACACACATCCATTATAACTGTAAGGAAAGATTACTGTTGGCTCCTTTCTGTTCTTCGGTGTAAAAAGACACACTGATTGCATTTACACTTGTCCTGATGACTCATTTGTGATAAACAGCAGAAGTCAGATGAGCTCATGTGGGCATTGTGTGTGTTCGTGTGCATGGACACAAACGCACAGTTCTGCTGATGAAAGTGCATAGCAGTGTTACTGTGTGTGTTGGTGTCAGGGTGGAGATCAGGAAACCAGGGAAATTAGAGGCACAATTAAGTTTTTAAAAGGCTTTTCAGAGGAAATGAGCTGCAGCCTGCTGGACAGATGACAGTGCAGATAGAACAGATACCGTTTGAAGTCTGATTGAATTAAATCTTGTGATGTTTCTGAGGCTCCACAGTGGATGGAGATGGATGACGTAATCAAGTACCAGCAAACACCCCTATTAAAAAAAAAAACCACTATATCTGTTCCAATGATCTTTGAGTCAGTGCTGTACAAACTCAGAGGACATGAGCATAGAGAAATGGTAGATGTGCAGTATGTATCAAAGAAAAACTGATGATCCTCCACTAACTTTCAGCCGATTTTACAGTTTCTCTTTCACTTGAGTCGATCTTAGAAGATCAACTGTTTTAAAAGTACCCAGCATTTTTCACTTTGAGTAGTTTTCTACATACAGGTGACAAATTTAGGGTTGCAACAAATTATTATGTTCGTTATTGATCAATCCAGGAATAACTGTTTTTATGAATTAATCTTTTAGACATTTAAAGCTTTGATATTTTGGGAAATTGCGCCTATTCACTTTCTGGTGTTAGCACTAGATGAGACCAACCTCATGTCTGTATGGTGAATATGAAGCTAATGTTGACAACCAGCTAACCTAGCTTAGCACAAAGACTGGAGGTAGAAACGGCCGGCCTGGGTCTGTCCACCTACCTGCTCATGTAAAGCTTAATAATTAAGACCTTATGACAAGTTTGTTGAAAGCTCCGTATTTTCCTCTTCTCCTGTGTTTAAGTTGAAGTGTTGATCCATAAGAAGATATATTTGTAGTTTTAAGAACCAAAAACCATCTCAGTGTAGTTTCACATCTCTTCTCTCAGGCTTCTCTCTGGAGCTCTAGTTACAACAGGTCAGTCGGCCAATCAGAAGAAAGGAGGCTTTTTAAGGCTCAGTGTCTGAATACAGGCTGTGTGCATTTCTCTGTGGACTGAGGCTTTGATACTTTCACAGTGTTATTATAGAACCTAGACCTGATCTATAATCAGAAAAGACATAGAAATCTTTATACAATATGGGACCTTTTTAAGTGGTAAAAACAACTGAAGCGTAAAAAACGATAAATCACTATTTTACAGAGCAGTATGTGCCAGGCTGTTTCTTAGTGTTTGCACAGATTGAACCATAAGATATCAGGTGCTGGTAGGTGGAGTGATACCTTTATACAGAGCCAGGCTAGCTGTTTACTCCCTGTCGCCAGTCTTTGTGCGAACTTTTCCTTTATGTCAAGAATTGCCGAAAAATGCCCCTAGATCCCCGAAGGTGGCGTGTTCTTTTGTCTGACCAACTGTTCAAATCCCACAAATTTCAGGATTTGACATATAACTGAGAAAAGCAGCAAATCCTCACATTTGAGAAACGAGAAGCAACAAATATTTGCCATTTTTTTTGCACGATGGGTGACTTAAACAATTCACGATCTGGTATGAAAACTGCCGTCAGTTTATTGATTATGTGATTCATCTTTTCAAATTCTTTTGATTTTACATCAAAACCTGTTTTCGCACATACATCTTCTTACTGTATATTTACATCATTTACGTCATCTCACCAAGAAACATGTTTTCTTTTGTTGCAACACTGCGGTTCTGCCCCAGTGACTGAAACGTATTCATGATGATAGGATTTTTGCTTGACGTGTTATTGATCTTGTAAATACTTTTCATTAGTTCTTCCTCCTTTTTAGACAAGAACATGTTGTGTTGAGGATGTAGGATCATGAAAATGCGAGTTTGTGACATAAAGATCAGGACATGTTAATACACGGTTGGTATGTGAACGGTTTCTGCAGCTGTGTGATTCAGTATTCATGTGATTATCTCAGAGTGGCTGAATGAGCAGAGTGATGGCAGTAATGCTGTCACAGGAAAGATTCTCCCCTGGGGCTGTTTGCTGTAAAAATGTGCACACTTATGGTACTGTGATCTGCTTTCGATAAAAGCATGAAGCTCAGTGACACAGTAACACACACACACACACACACGTTCCTGTTGTGACCCCCCCAGCACCACCACTTCCTCCCTGTGTTTGTATCAACAGGCTGAAGCTGCTGTGAACAAACAGACTCACTTCTGAGGAGGATGGAGGGATGAAAGGAAGAGGAGACGTCTGAGGAGCATCACACTACTCATCACTGGAGTGGCCATCACACATCTAAATCAAAAAAGAAAAAATAATGACTTAAACTGTCATGAGGAGGAGGAGGGGGAGGAGGAGGGACTGTGCACCGCCGCCGTGGTCAGGCATCTTTTCAGCGCTCTGTCTCTGAGCTGTTTTAATTCTTTTGGATCAATGGGTCCGATCACCTCTGAGCAGTCGCTATCTGTTGTCTCACTCTGTTAGATATGAAGACATCAGGAGTAAAATGTCCACCAGTCACTGGTTTTCAACACTGAAAAGCTTCATGTTTTGTTCTGGCAGTGGGGTCTCGAGGTTTTCTGTGCCGTGAAGATTTGTCCAGAAGACCACTTGTGTAGACATGTTGTCACGGGAGGATTTGAGACCTAGGTGACATGTACTCAGAGCCTCGCTGAAGCAGCGAGCTCAGTTTCCCCTCTGAGATTTTGTGTTTATGAATTGACCCCATCGAGTCTGGCAGCTGGAGTCAGTTGACCCATCGCTGAGCTATGAGGAGTGTTAGATAGGTGATAAGTCTCATCATTTTAGTGGTCCACATCATTGTAGAGACAGTGTTTGTTTGTCTTGTGCTCGACTGCCTCAGGAACAAAACAGGTTAATGTCTGTGTTGGTTTTAGCTCGAAAATGATAAATTCTTTAATGACTTCTGACTGCAGCTTGTTAACCTCAATGTGTGATGAGTTAACCAGCCTTTGTACAGCTGCTACCAGGTATATGATTAGGAGAACTCCACCGATTCTGACATGACACTCATGATGCACATTTTTTTTAAAAAAGGATTAAAAATCAGCGAGAGATATCAGATACTATCTTTTCAATTCTTGCATTCAAAACCTGGTACATTACCCACAATGCAACTCAACCGCTGCCAGTTTGGACAGAGATTTGAGTGTGATATGCTAGTAGCAGCTAATGTTGCCTCGTGTGTCTACTCTGCAGCAGAGATGAGGAGTGGGCTACAGAGGTCTCACTACTGTCTACCTCCACACCTACAGATTTATTTTTATTTTCAAACTTCTAGTTCTCAGACTCAAGTGACATCACTTGAGGGCATTTCTTAGGCAGACACAGCTCCCTCTGGAAACACTAGAGGCTTCATACTATCACCTTCACATATGCACTTGTGCTCCCCCAGACCCTGAAAACCAAATTTAATGTGTAAAATCGATGGAATTCCCCTTGAACATAAATGGCGTAGCTAGTGTTGCCTGATGGTTAATTCACTATCACACAAGCTCCAGTGTTGGATTAGAGACTGGCGAGAATGTTAGTGTGAGTTACATGTGGAAATGAATATAAAGGATCGGACTGTTAATCTTCCTGCAGAACAACACTGATTAACCCTCAGCCACTAAACTCTTACTATCATCTTGAGTCAGCTTTTATTCAGACATTATTTACACACTGTTTATTTTAAACAGTTGCTCTAACGTTAACTCCTCTGTGACTTTTCCATCGCACTGATCTCAGATCCATTAATCTTTATAATGTAGTGATGGGTCTCCACCCTCCAGTCTGCCCGGCTCTTTGGTTTTATTTTGTGGATTTTAATTACTCCGTTTGTAAGATTGTACATGCAAATACTTTTGTTTCTCCTATCAGACCCCCGACACTTTTTTTTTTTTTTAAATGATCATCATCAGAGAAAATATTTCTAAAAATATCGTAACAAACAGCTTTCAAAAACAAGGATCCTTCACACTGTTTACATGAGCTTCACTGCAGGTAGTATGATGCTCTTAGTGTCATTCACTTTATGTTGTACATGAGAGCCAGCTGTACAGGCCTGCTGTGTGTGTTGCAGAGTAACTGGCTTCAGTAACGCTGTCGCTCAGGTGTGGATCAGAGTGACCGACTCGCTGTTTGAGGAAAAACTTTGATGACTTTTGTCATTTCTGGCTGATGCTCTCACCCGGATTAACTCGTAGGATCAGGTGTCTCGCTTAAGGGCATCATGTGACGTCTTCACACTTATTCCCTCATCTCAAAATACCAATCATGTACTTTAAGCAGTGGGTGCATTTGCTGTTGTTAATGATGTGGTTCTGTGTCATAATCAGAAAACATATTATAGTTTCACTGACTCAGTCTTTGCTTTCATTTTGAGACTGGTGGGTTGTGAATCATCGGAGGCCAGTTCTACAGGGGAATCTGTCACATCCGTCTGGTAAGATTTCCCCTCTCTCCTTAGATGACACACTGCCTCTTTAAATAGATAGTTTGTTTTTTTTTTAAATCAAGGGTTTCATCCCAAAATGCTTTAATGAAAACAACCTTCTCAAAAAGATATTAGTGAGTTATTGGTTTTACATTAAAAATTCATTTTTTCAAACAGCCATAATAACAGTCTATTTGGATGAAATTGTCTAAAGTGCACTAACATGAGTTACTTCTTGCATAAGGAATTTTTGGGCTGCAGTGTTTTGTTTTAATAGACAGCTTTGAGATGAAACCCTCCACTCATACCTCAGCAGACCAAGGGCTTCAGTTTGGTTTGTTTTGGAGTTTGTGCTTTGTTTTCTGCAAACGGCTCGGCCTTTGAATCATGTTAGTTGTAGCGGCTCACCTGTGGCGTTTGAAGACACAGGGATAAATGGGACGCTTTAATGTTTTGTGTTCTCTATCAGAGGAATAAAAGCGATGCATTTGAAGTGAAAGGAACTGCAATATGTACAGTTTTTAAATAAACATTCCACAGCTGGGTGTTTGTGCAAAATGTAGCCTGTGAGCTATGAAAAAAATATTGTTTTTATGTTTCCTCTTTTTGGGTTTTGCATATGGATGTTTATTTTTCTGAGCTTCGATGACAGATTGTATTTAAGGCCGTAGATATTTCAATGTACACCCATTTCTACAACGTCTTCCTGTTTGATACATGAAATCGCTGTGACGACTAACAAGGTTTGCGTTTTAGGGAGTGGTGTGCAGCTGTTTTCAAAAAATGATCAGGACAGGCACGAATCTGAAACTGTAGCTTTTTAATGTTGTCGAAGCCATGGATGAGATAAATGTCCCCATCAGCTCACACATCAGGCAGACAGACTCCAGATGTTCGTACAGCTTTCCACAACGTGACCCACATGAAATGTAAAGCACACTGTTGCTTTCAATTTTTGTTTTTCTCATTTAGCCAATAAATGTTTTTCTCTGATGACACGTGTTTTTATTTTTTCTGTAGATGATGATGTTCAGAGCTGCAGACTGAATTCATGTCGGATTAAAGATTAGATGCTCATAATATTTTATCAAACTGCGGATGATTACATCCACTGAAGTGCGTGTGCTGATAACCCGCTGCCCCTCTGTTCATCCACCACACACAGACACATGAATTTATGTCCTGCTCACCAGCAGGAGCATGAAAACCAGTCTGCTTCATGCACACACTGAATGCCCACAGTGCTGCGTTGTGCTTGAATCTTCAGCATCATTGTGACCTTGGCCGCTGCAGGACAGGAAGAAGAATGGCCCATAGTTCTTCTTTTCATCTCTCGTTCACAGCACATAATGAGCGTTAGAAATCCCCATTCAATGCACAGCCTGTATTTTATGGCTGCGGCTTGTGATTCGTGTGTGTGGTTTTTTTTTTTTTTTTTTTTTTTTTTTTTTTGGGGGGGGGGGGGGGTGTGTGTGCTCTGATGTCTCTTTTATGGGCTGAGACGACCGGCTGCAGAACTTGCAGGAGAGAATCAGAGGCGTTGATCATTTGTGGACGATCACTGCATCTCTCCCATCTTCTGCTGCGGGACGTTTCCCTCAAACTATGACCCAATCGTTGGGTGTTGCGTACTTTCAGCCCCTCCTCGTCCGGAGCTGCGTCAAGTCCGACACAGACACGCTGAGCGGCGCCGGAAACGCGGTGAGTGCTCCTTCAGAATAAGAGGGAATTGTTTTCCCTCATTAAAATTATAGTCCCGCAGGCCTTTAACATTGTGCTTCCATCTCAGTAACATGTAGTATAAAAGAGGTTTAAGGCAATACAACGTGAAATGTGAAGGAATTTTATCTTGCTTCGCAGACACCTAAAATGAATTACAACAAGTTTTAAGAGAGTGAATTATTTGTGAATGCCTTTGAAAATATGCTAACACTGACATTAAAATGAGAATAAGGTGATAAAAAACATTAAGGATGTTTAAATTAATTTAAATTAAACGTCTTTTTGATTTGATTTCCATTGGGGAAATTCTTGAAATAATCATTTTAATTGTCTGTTCTGGGTTAAACAAGTTACCCTTTCCATAAATCTGCCATATCAAAGGCTGTAAAGTATCAAGTTGCAGAAACCTGTGATCACCCTCCTGTCGTGTGTCAACACTGTAAATAGCCTGCTGGATATTATTGTGTTCAACTTTATTAATTTGAAAGTGAATGGAGCTAAATAGGCCTACTAATAATTAAGTCACTCATCCACATCTCAGTTTTTTCATGCTTACCTGTTACCTCCTATCTATGATTTGATGCAGAGTTTATTTGTTTGTAATACTATTATACTGGTCTTAACGAGTTAGAATCCAGTGCCCTACTTTTGTTTGCACATTTCTTGCAGCGACAGTTTGTTTTATTTTGAAATGTTTACCCGGAAACGGCTTCTTTTACCCAGGTTAACTTGACAACGGTCCCATCCAGCTGATGCCACGGAAAGCCTCCTTGAGTTCAGTTTGCCCGGTGCGCTCAGAGGACTTAGAGGGGTCAGGGAGCTCTACCGTCCCGCAGACACAACACCAGGGGCGGCGGCGGAGGCGGCACCCGAGCAGCTGTTCTGCGGTTCAGACTGCATCCTTTACCTGGACCGGAGGAGAGGAGAGGGGGGGGGCTGCTGGCTCTGCTGTCCGGACTCAAATGAACACACAACAGTCAGCGGAGGAAAAATCGTTGGAAACGGTTTCAGCGCTCAAACCAAGATGAAAGCGGCCAGCAGGCAAGTCACCGTGACCGCAGAGAAGCTGAACGGGGACATGAAGCGGAGGCCAAGCTATCCCGGCGAGCTGCGGGCCAAGCACGCCAACATGTCAACTAAGATTTGGGTGAAAGTGGCGATGGCGATTGCCTATTTCCTCTGCGTGTCCGTGGCCGCGTTCATCCTGGTGATTTACTATGTGTTTTTCTGGACACCTGACCCGCAGTACAACAGCACCTGCACCGAGGCGCAGAACCGCACCGACGGCGCGCCGAGGTTTGGATGACTATATAGCACGCACACTCGCACGCACGCACACATCTACACATATTATGTAGGTGTCGGCACACACCTAACAGGAGGCTGCAGCGGGGACGGATGGGAGGGGGAAGGTGCACAGAGAGACATGACTGCAGCCAGAGTTTGGGATGCTAACTGAGGACCTGAAGGAGGACAGAGGAGGCAAGTGCTGCCGGGATGCATCAGTGTTCCGCATGCAGGATGCAGGTGGGGGGGGGGGGTTATTGTTGGGGGTTTTTTTTCTCCTGCTTTACTTAAACACACAGAGCTGAGAGGGGGTCATGTTGTTAGTATTTTATTGTCTCACAACTCAAACCCACAGGACGGGTTCTCCTGACCAATAAGAGTCCGTCTTACAGATCTGCATTAAGGATGTTTTTTTTTTTTTTTTGGTTCCTGATTTAGTGTTTGGGATGTTTCACTGTGTGGGGGATAAAATGGTGGCTCCTCTGAAAGTCATACAGTACAAACATCCCGTAACTGATGGGTGGATTATGAGCCTGGAGACACAGACATGTTAAAGACTCCCTGAAATGTTTGAAGATGAACCAGAATCAAAACTTTTCAAGTGCTGCTGAACTTCGGTGTTTAGTTGATGTTGGAGATGATGAGGAGCTGTCAGATCCACTGCTGTACAGATACTTCACTAAATACTACAGCACATAGGAAACCACCAGAGACAGCCTGAGATAACGGCTCTGTTTTCTTAAAGCAGAGCTGACGAATGTTACTATGGCTTCTAAAAGCAGTTTTGATAGTGGATTAAAAAATGCCCAAGTCGCTTATCAAGCAAACCTGGCAAACATTGGTTCAAGGTCGTCACATGTCAGGATTTGCTGCTTTCCTCTGTTTGATTTGACTGTTAATTGAATATTGTTTAGCTTCTGACAGTATTAACAGTAGTTTTAATATGAAGGAAGAAATCAACAAAAACAAATGGTATAATACAAAATACTTTGATCAGGAGAAAAACATGTGATGTGGACGTTTGTATTTTTAGCATCTTTGTGCCCAGTAGGCCGGCTCAGTAATCCATCCATGCTTCCCAGTGCTTTTAAAATATATCATTTCTGCCACCTTGAGAACCTTTGAAACCCAGACAGTGTCTCCTGGAAACCACACAAGGACCCCTTCATACACTCAAGACCCCCCTCAAGGATCCTTATAATCCCTGAATCCCACCTGAACCTTGTGGAGCATCCTCAGAGATTCCCAGAACACACTTTAGGAAACCACACTGCAACCACCGAAGAACTCTTGAACCCCCAAATGAATCATGTAAACCCTTCAAATCCTCAGAGACACTGTCAACGATCTCTGGAGCCGGCCCTGGAGGGGGACCCCCCCCCCCCAACCCCCCCCCCCCCCCCCCAAACAACTTAAAAAAAAACCCCAAAGATCCGAATGCACCCCCCTCAGACCCCCCTTCAAGGTCCCCTGAAGGACTTCACTCTGTGATCCACTGTTCTGCACTAATGGAGATTTCTTTTTAAAATATGCCTACAGAGGAATGACTGACTTTTCTTTCGTTCACAGCTGGATGCTGTTTTTATTCAGGTATCTAGAGGAATTTAAAGCGATACTGTACTGTAGCAGAAGTAGCCTAAATGTGTGATCTCTGGTAGCTCGTAGCTGTATGAAATGCAAGGCGATCACTCACTATACTCTCAGTAGTTGCAGAAATTTTACCTTTTTAGAGCAACTTTTGTCTTGCACCGCCTCACAGAATGAGCGTAAAATATTCAATGCAATGTCACGTTTGTACCTCTTCTTGATGACACAGTTTGTTCACCTCACTTCCTGTTCATAATTTATTCTACTGTCCCTAAATCTATTAGACTGTTTTATTTACAATGTAGCCTTGAGAATCTATTGTTATGATATAATAAACTATGCATTTATTCCAGTGTGGGTGTCGTCATTGTGTCGACATGAGCAGAAACAGACACCGCAGCAGGTCGTGAGGTGTCATCCTGCTCTGAACTTTTCACTAGAAATGCCAGGCTGACATCAGCTGAGTGCTGCTCTGAATTTTACATCTGGAACGTTTCTGCTTTTGCAAAACAAACCTCTGTGGCTTTCTCCAACATCCACTTTCTGTATAAGTCGCCGGATTCTGTAAATTACAGCAGGAAATATACTCGTAGAAGTACATTCAGCCCTTCACAGCGCGGCCGACAGCTTGGCCTTCTCCTCAGCCCTCGAAATCCACTGACCTTTCTCGTGTTTATCCATTATTATTACAGTTTGGGAAGATGGAGAGTGTTTGTGAAGTCTTCCAAACTTCCAAAATACCTCACAGTACAACAAGGAGCACAATCAGTCATACGTCCTGTTTAATAAACAGTTACAACCAATGATTTTGTCCTTTTAGATACACAGCATGTTGGAAACAAACCTTCCAGATGTTTTTACTCTAGTTATTTTTAGTGGGTTTTTCTCTTTTTGTTTGTGTCAGATACTGTTAAACTTCACCCTCCAAACTGTGTTGCTGTCAGTATTTCAGCATTGATGGTCATGGTGTTAAGTTCCTGTCACGCACAATTCTGTTATTTTTATAATGATAATGGTTTTTAGATCCGTTTTGTTTCTGAGACGAATCACATACAAAGTGAAACACAGTTAAAATGCAATTAAAAATATTCTGCACATACATGAGGTGGACACTTCACTGCAGCTGGGACACAAAAACATGATCAGGTACAGTTGAATCCAGCGGCCCTGCATTAAATACAGTCTTTTTTCATTTTAGATTTGGTGATGACTCACCTCCATTGTGATTCTTGAAGGTTGTTTAATGCTGGGGGGTGTTTGTGTTATTGTGTCCGTACTCTTAAGTTTTCACTTAACCCCGAGCTGACTGTGATCCTATGGGCAGCTTGCAGGTGTGTGTGAAAGATCATTGATGCAAAATCAAAATGAAATAGTTTTAATATTAGTAATATTTAATATTAGTCTAGAGCCAAGATCCTGAAACTTTAAAAATATCAGAAAGCATTTGAGCAGCACACATCTCTGGAAATTCTTAAAATGTATAGTTTCAATAATAGAATATTTTGAAGGACAGCTTCACTTCTGTCGTAAAACAATACTCACATCTGTGTATACTGAAGCAGTCACGCCTCATGTTGCAGCATGATGTACGCAGTTCCTGGGAGCTTAAATCATCCCAGTTCTTGCACGTCCTGCACAGTCACCAGACATGTCTCCCACTGAGCATGATTGGGATGCTCTGGATCTGTGTGCACGACATCATGTCCCACTTCCTGCCAATTTCCAGCAACTTCACACAGCCACTGAAGAGGAGCGGGCCGACAGTCAACAACCTGATCTACTCTGTACAAAGGAGATGTGACGCACTGCATGAGGCAAATGGTGGTCACACTTTTTTTTTCTGTTCCACAAATACAATGCCAAATAAATAACTTTTTTTCAAAATGAAATTTTACATTTTACTGTGGCCTTTTATCGTGACCAGCCCCAGGCACACCTGTGCAGTAATGATGTGCATTCAGCATCTTGATATGACACAGCTGTCAGATGGATGGATGATCTTGACAGAGGAGAAATGCTCACTAACGTGGATTTAAACACATTTGAAAGAAAGCTGGAAGCCTTTTGTGTGAAAAATGGGAGCAAAAAACAAAATTGTTGCATAAATATTTTTGCTCAGTGTACACAAGTTTACACTGAAAAGCCTGCAGCTTTGGGACATACCCACCTGATTTGTCCACCTTACTGATGAAACCTATTAACTTTACACAAACTTATGAATACATTTTTACACATTTGGATTTTGTCTCCATCACTTCTACTGACAACACATTAAGAAGGGACCTCTTCATGTCCAGTCTGACCATGAAGAAGATTTCACCAAGACAGAACCTGCTAACATATTAATATGCTGTTCTAAAGAAGACTTGAACAGTTGTGACCTTTTCCTTTCATGTGTGTCTGGATCAAATGTAGCAGCACAGTTGTTGCCCACCACTGAATAAACCCAGAATCTGACTCCAGTGAGAGCTGCTGTTTGGTCACGTGTTGTGGTTGGATCATGAGGGATCGTGTCTACGTTGCTGCATCAGTGACAACTCCTAATTTAGTTGAAACCTTTTTCTACAAACAAACAATAAAAAAATGGGCCTTGATTGGATTGTTTCCAGCTCCCTGTTAGAGCTGGAAACTTCTTAAAATGTCCCACAAAGTCAAACCTGGAACAAATTGATATAATTTCTAATGCTTTATATTACCATGGAAATGAATGCAATAAAAGTGTCTTTGACCATAAAGGTTTATTTAACTTGAAGGAACAGTTTCAAAAGTTTGCAATCATTTCAGTGTGAATACCACTGATTTTATTTAAATGACCCAAATGTAAATAAATGGGAAAGTGAAAGTTAAGTTCATACCTGGCTGCTTAAAACCGTCTGAAAAACCCTCCAGCTGTCAGTTCCCTTGATCTCAGGCAAAAGGCCATGAGGTCAACAGCATTGTGGCGTCACAATGACGTCACCATCATTGTGACGTCAAAATCATCATGATGTCACAACGACGTCACAAAGTCTGCAGATGCGAGGTTGTAAATAGAAGCCATTTCTAGCTTCAGTCAGACTTCACCACTCCCACTGGACCCGCGGCTGAAGACTCTGCTCTGCCGGATCGCAGCCCACCGACACACCGCTGCGGTGGAGGCCCCACACATCCTGTCGGACGCACGCCTCGGCCCTTGCGCAATGTGCGTTCGCACCGCACCGGCCGGAGCGCCGGCAGGAGGGGCTAAGCGTGGTCCGGCCCTCAGAGCCCTCAGGAGTCCTCCGTGGGAGCGGGGACGGACGGCCCGTCGGAAGAACCGGGAGATCCTCCCGGTGACCCGAGGCCACCTGTCCGCCCCCAGTGGTGTCGTCAGGGTCGGGGCTTCAGCCCGGGACCCCCTGAGCCCCCAAAGGCTCCTTTTTTTACTGAATAAACCCAGAATCTGTTAAGTTTGGAAGATGTTGTCTGATATAGGCTTTAATATAAATGACACAACTAAATCTAAGTTTGTTTGTTTTTTCCTGTGGCTGCAGGATGTTTTTTTTTTTAATATCACTAACAGTGCAAACAGCTGAGCAACACACACATCACCTGGTTTTCCTTACGTATGTGGAGGCAACTTAAATGCAGCAGAATTGGCTTTTAAACGAACTTAAACAAATGTCAGTTTGTATTTGATACAGCATGTTGTTATAATGATCATCCATATTAACTAGTATTTCTTCTAAATCACATATAAGAGAGAGACGAGGAAAACAATGATGTGTTTGAGCCAGGTCACTCTCATCACTGCTCAGTGTGTGTGTGTGTGTGTGTGTGTGTGTGTTGTCAGCAGTGGTTTTCTTCTTCACAGGACACAGCAGCCATGACCTGGAGACGAGCCTCGTGTGACTCAGCAGAGCTAGCCGTCCTGTCTGGCATGCTGCTGCAGTTCAGACCAACAGGAGCTGTTAACACCTGACTACCATCACTGGACTCACTGTTTCTTTTCTTAGTCCACTGTTACGCAGAAGAGGAAGTGTGCACTTCATGATGTTTTCAAAATAAATGTAATTTAGTTGAGGAGGATCTGATTGAATGAATTCCAGGACTTGCTTCCTGCCAGTGACTGATCCACACGAAGCGCGTCTTCAGCTGAAGTGACGTCATCTTGCTGATGGGAGGGTTTTTACTTCAGAAGGGCCAGAGGTGAAGTGGTTTATTAGTGCAGACAAGCACTTAAGCTGTGATTCTAACTGTGATAAATTACAGCATGATGTACTCAAAGAGGCAGAAGAAAGTGAACAGTGCACATGTGTTTAGC
The DNA here is from genome assembly GCF_002260705.1 of Seriola dumerili. Classification (NCBI taxonomy): domain Eukaryota; kingdom Metazoa; phylum Chordata; class Actinopteri; order Carangiformes; family Carangidae; genus Seriola; species Seriola dumerili. The sequence goes on from NW_019174291.1 coordinate 1,440,319, forward strand.
TCATCTGACACGTCCACTTTCAGAAGATTTACACTGCCGGCCTTTGTCTTGTGAATTTAAAATCAGACATGAAGGAACAAAAGGATTTGATGACTGGACTGTGTTGACACACACAATCAGCAGCTGTGTTTGTTTTCAACTTCAAACTGACTCAAATTTGACTTTAAAATTCTAATATATAATGTTGTTTGTATATAAAATGAGATGTATGACAGTTATGACACATCATTTTGTTTGTTTTTAATAAACATAAAAAACAAACATTCAGCAACCTGGTAATTATTGTTGCATATAACATGAACTCACTGTTTATGTGACATAGAATCAAATGCTCGAAAAACAAATGATTTTGTTGCGTGATTAAAAATAGTCGTGTTGAACTGACATTTCCAGTCAATGTTCATGTGGTGCAGTTATTTTGTGTCTGGTTTACAGTGTCTGCTGTGACAAACAGAGTTTTTATCTGCCCATGTATTTCAAGTAGGTGCTTGAGTTACTCTAAAAGCATGTCAAGCGTTTTATTTTTTATGGGAGAGTCATGATGTTTCGTCTGGCCTGACAACAGTGAAAAATATACTATATGGTCACTTTTATTAGGTTTACATCACAAGAGATTAGTAGGCTGATTTTCATGCTGTGCACATGAGTGATAAGTGTCTGATTTCATGTGTTTACATTTCAGGGTTTTAGGTCATAAAATGTTATGCTGTGAGATGAATTCTGTCCTTCACCTCCTGTGTCCGACACACTTGACCCCCTGTTGAAGTAATTACCCAGCCAGTGATCACTGGCAGGATTGATGACTAAGCTCTGCTCTGCACCGTCCAATCATGTATCCTTTCATTACTTCAGAGCAACATGGAAACCAACGAGTCTGCTCATCAAACTGCTGAGCTGCGGAGCAGAGTCACTTCGGAACGAGTTTCCTGTTTGAGCCGTTTTGTCAAAAGGCTTTGACATTTTCAGCACAGGTGTCCTCAGAGTCAGAGCTGTGGCCTCAGCCATGCGAGCGTCTCCGAGAAAGTATAGATCATTTATTTGACATTCACAGAAAATTGAAATCAAAAGTCAGGTTTATAAAAAAAAAGACTATAGTTGAGAGGATAATATGGATATGCTGTGATTTCAGAATTCACAGCCTTCGACATATGACTGCTCCAGCTTTGACCTGTGTTCAAAGAGGCGGTCACCTCCAAACAAATTCATATTTATAACAACAGCTCTGGAAATAGAGAAAAATGTCCAGCCACAAAAAGAACAGGAGAATAACATGAACAGGCAGAGCACACAGTAAGGCCAGAGGAAGAAACCTTAAAGCACAAACAGAATTCTCATAGTGAAAGTGCATCAATTAGTGAAGTATATACTGTATATACACAGGAAATGTACTGGATGCAGCAATGTAAACACAACGGTGAAGGAAAGCTGGAAAGGAGCGAGCATGCTCAGCAAAACATCTCCCTGGATAAATAAAGATGGGAATAAACTTGGAGAATTTTCAGAGGAATCAGCAGATTGAGATCATCTACACTTTATTGATCTGAATTTAGAGGTTGACAAGAAAAAGAAACGCTGATACACGAGATTTACCAAATTTGCTTCCACTGCAGGATTAGATGAAGCAAAGCCAGACAACTTAGACACACACACACACACACACACACACACAAAGAAAGAAAACTTAATTTCATTAATTCACCTGTAGGAATAGAGATGTCTTGGTCTTCTGAAAGGCAGATGGAGTATGCACAAAGATTCTCTGTTAATTCTAATAAACTCACTGTTATAAACTCAGTAATTAAAATCATCTCAGTGTCCTTCTTGGAAAATACACAAGAGCAAAATTTCAAAATGAAACTCTTATTATAAGTTACAATTTTTAAAAAATGCACCTGTCTTCAGGTGTTTGACATATTTTAGATCATTATAGAACTTTTCCATGTTAATAAAACAACTTACAGTGAGACTGCAATCCACATTAAAGTTTTCACCAAGGGACCCCATCTGAAAGCAGCTTCAGTATCAGTGTGATTAGTCACTGAATCTTAAATTCCAAAAATGATCTCCGAAAAAACAAATGTGTAAGAGGCCTTCAAATACGTCAGAGGTAAATATTACAAAAGAGGGAGAGAAAAACTCTGGCAAAATCCAAAACTGAGAACTTATTTGGATTACAAACATTACAAATGTGAAAAATATTGTGAGAAAGGTTATAATTTGTCTCAAAGTAAGAAATCACTCCATGTTCAATTTCCAGATTTCTGTTTGATGCGAGCTCAGGAGAGCACTTAATGAATTCCTTTTACACATTAACTTTAAAACAGAGAACAGGAGGCGAAACATAACTTTTCATAGATAAAATCCTATTTTTATCTGTTAACGCTGGCGTAATGTAAATGTAAATGTTGTTCTGGCAGGGTTTTGATTGTTTATATTTCTATAATATGTGTTTGTTAGGCTGAGTAATGCCAATGGGACAGTGTGTGTAAGCTGCTAATATTTGTCTTTTGTGCTGTTAGATGCTGGTGGGTAAACATCAAAAATGTTTTTGATCAATGTGTCTGAATAATTCAGTAAGAGATGGACCATTTAAATGACCAGACACATGAATAAAACTATTCATTGATTCATACAGATTCATTAAACAGCATTAAACTTTGTGTTTGTAGACTGTGTTCCCATCTGGAAACCACTGAATGTGGCTTTGCAGAGCAGGATGTGCATTTGATCACTAGAGGACAGTGTTGTGCAGAATAAACTCTCCGATGAGACCGTTCGGTTTATACACTGTCTTTGATAGTGGTGTAGAAATTAAAATGTTAGGTCGCATGACCCACGTTGATAATTATGAGCATCAGAAAGGTAACCTACATGTATAGGTTTAAGTGTATTGACCTTATCTGATGTCTCTCTATGCCATGTGTTACCATCAGTGTTGTTTAGAACTTTTGAATTGTCATAGGTCTATATACTAATCATGACATCAGCTAAGTGACAGATCTGTTTGTATGTTTTTATGATTGTCTGTCTTTAGTCAGTGATGATATTCAGATCCTGTACTGAAGTCAAAGCAACAACATGAAAAAAATCCTGAATTAAAAAATGTCACTTGTGTAAAAGTTTGTAAGCATTATTAGAAAAATGTACTAAAGGTATAAAAACTTCTGTGAGTGTTATAGTGTCCATGTTTGGAATGTGAACATTACAACATTTCCCTCTGACCTGTAAAGGAGTACAATCATGAAGTGGCCTGAAACTGAATCTTAAGAACAGCACTTGTGTAAATGGATTTAGTTTCACTCTACCTCTGTCTGCAGTAAAACAAGAGTGAATATGTTTGTCTTGAGCTTCAGTATGAACTCACAAACCTGACTTTATGAGGGCCTCAGATGGCAGCACTATTTCACACTGGTCAATAAGTAGCCTAGTCAGTAAAATCAGCAGTGCTGACCTAAAAAAACATAAAGCAAATACATTTTAAAAATAAAATAATAAATAAATTATGAGAGATTCCTAGATTCCATCTCTATTAAAATCTGTTAAATTCGTGCTTTCTACATACCTGGCTGCTTAAAACCGTCTGAAAAACCCTCCAGCTGTCAGTTCCCTTGATCTCAGGCAAAAGGCCATGAGGTCAACAGCATTGTGGCGTCACAATGACGTCACCATCATTGTGACGTCAAAATCATCATGATGTCACAACGACGTCACAAAGTCTGCAGATGCGAGGTTGTAAATAGAAGCCATTTCTAGCTTCAGTCAGACTTCACCACTCCCACTGGACCCGCGGCTGAAGACTCTGCTCTGCCGGATCGCAGCCCACCGACACACCGCTGCGGTGGAGGCCCCACACATCCTGTCGGACGCACGCCTCGGCCCTTGCGCAATGTGCGTTCGCACCGCACCGGCCGGAGCGCCGGCAGGAGGGGCTAAGCGTGGTCCGGCCCTCAGAGCCCTCAGGAGTCCTCCGTGGGAGCGGGGACGGACGGCCCGTCGGAAGAACCGGGAGATCCTCCCGGTGACCCGAGGCCACCTGTCCGCCCCCAGTGGTGTCGTCAGGGTCGGGGCTTCAGCCCGGGACCCCCTGAGCCCCCAAAGGCTCCTTTTTTTAAGGGGACAAATAGTTTGCCAGGGCCACACTGTTGGGCCAGAGAAGCTCTGGGTGCTATCTTGTTATAACTATTTGTGTGATGTGGTGCAACATGGTACAAGAGATCACTGGAACTATAACACTTTCCTCAGTTTTTAAGGAGGCTGATGAGCCGTCAGCTGTAACTGACCTGCAGCCCTTTAACCGCCTTGATCTTTTCAGCTGTTCGCTGAATGTACTGCTGCTCTCTATCAACCATCTTGTCCAGTTGTTGTTTTTTGCGGCAGAACTGCAGACCCTCCTTGGTCTCAACAGTCTTCTCCTTCGTTGTCTTTTCATTGTCATGGCTTAATTTCTGTCCACAGTGAGAAGAAGTGACAGGAGACAAAACTGAAACAGGACAAGCCTCAGAGACTCAGTCAGGACACCTATAATATACCTGTCTCAGGTTAAAGGTTAAAGAGAACTGCCTCTGTCAGATACCTGCGCTCTAAGAGCGTCATTGTAGGATGAAATGCTGCCCGTGTACAGTGCCTGGATTTCATCCATCACTTCTTTGTATTTCTGCTCCACAGTGCGTGTTGTGTCTTTTAGATCAGCTAGCTGCTGCTGAGATTGTCCCTTCCTGAGAAACACACACCGTTCACACCAGAGGAAGCATGATCACAAAGAAAAGAGAGACTGAAATACTTTGAGCTCATCTCTGAATTTAACACTCAAAAGAAATGTGGGAGCATTTGTTGGGTTTATTGAGACAGGTCTGTGTACGGGTGGAGAGGGTGGGCTCAGAGTTTCATTCACTGCAGGACCAGGTCTCGTGGTGCTGACAGTCTCGTGTGTTAGAGTCCCAGAGTCAGTGATCACAACTTCAAATGCTTAATATTCTTTTTACACATCTTTCCTTTTCACACAGGTGTCACATAGAAAACAGTTTGTAAAATCTTGCAGATTTCACATGAGTGTCAGATCTGGTTCTGTTGTTTCGGCTCATTCACTGTGTGAGAATATGAACAGAGGAATAAAACTATAGACTCTGTGATCAGAATGAAGTCATGTGTGAAGGACCAAACATGGTTGACCGGCAAATCAACCATCCTGAGAAAAGGATGAGAATTGCAAGAGAAAAACTTTTATCAAACTATGTAGGATAAGGTCAGTGTCCACACCATTACACTAACACACAGTAGCTCTATGCATTCATCTACTTTTATGTACCTATTCTGTTCACGTCTAGATCCTGTTTCTAGTTTTATTAGCTTCATTATTTAGTTGAAATGATGCTCACATGCTGCGTATTCCTAATAAAGTCATATTTAATCAAATTGCCACAAACACAGATTGTATTCTTCCAGTGCAGGAGGAGACCAACGGTCACCGACTCAAAGACTTTCAAAGACAGAAGTCTTGTTGTCAATGTGTTTTACCGTCGAGACTTTCAGAACCTCCAACATTAACTGATGCTACTGCTTCTTATTATTGGCAATATTTCCAGTTACCAGTGTAAGTGAATGAAATGAGACGTTTGATGTTTTGACTCAAGTTTGAATAAGGAAAGCTTATATCTGCTTTCTTTATTTTTTTTTCTACAGACCGTCCCCTCAAAATCACCTCAGACTATTAAATAAACAGGCACAATACTGCTGAAGGTAACATTTCATTTCTTCTAACCTGTTGGCGACAAACACCTGATGTGGCAAGCCTACATGTAATAACACTAGTATTTAATCCTTATTATTTTAATTGCCTATATGCTCGTTATTTATTTATTTTTCTATCCATTTATATATGGCTTGTCAAATGTGAATATTTGCCGTTACAATTAACAATCACAGTATGTAGAATTACCTTCGGCCCAGGGTTTTGGTTGTGTGTTAATTACTTGACATTCACACAAAATAGGAGAAATTTGATCAAACACAACTTTACAACAAATGAGAAACAAATAAATATATTTCTGAAACAAGGAGGATGGAAGAATCACTATGAGTGGATATTGTACCTCATGTTCAGTTCATCAAATGACTCAAGTTATTTAAGTTATGTAAGTTTCAGAAATTCAGCTGTTTGGGGTCAAAGTTCAGATATTCACAGAGCCAGTGATATATAAGGCTTTGACATTTAATGTGGGGGCGGTGTCTCCATCTCTTGGACAATTTATGACAACATGAAAGATGTCCATTAAGAACTTTACTGCCCAATCCTTCATATATATTTAATATAAATAATAGATATCACATCATGTTGATCAGTTTACACAAACACATTCTGAATGTTCTCTGTTTGTATTCAGTAATGTTACAATACACTAATTCTGTACTTAGACTTTATTGGTTCTTGTAAGGCCACAACACTTAACTACTTTATTTACTGCAGATAATCATGTACAGTACTTTGTCACATGACTTTACTCTGGAGTATTATTGTTTTTTTTATAATTCAATGATATGATGACTTTTCCATGAAGACTGACCATGTGTCCCCACCCACCATCTCATCCAGAATATTTCCTTTTTTTAAATATCATGGTTATTGTCAACACTGGTAAACCGCTAAGTGGGACCCAGGGGTCCAACATGAGGAGGGCCCTCAAGAGCCTGGAATTCAAATCAGTTTTGATGTTTTACGTTATTAGAAGTATTTCTGTTAACAAAGTATTTCTGTTAACAGAATAATATATCTAAAACAATATGACAGTATTCTTGTGAGTTGCAGCAGACTGGACTAGCACATGTTAAAAACTAATATACTAATATAACTAATAATCATTTCTCATCGTTGGGGCCAAAGTTGGATGATTGATACATTTACATTTGTTCAAGTGTGACAGTGTTGGATTAACACACGGAGGCTGCACATGTGCAGGGCCCAACAGTTTGTGCCACTGTCCCACTGTTCAGTTTACAAATCATTATTCAAATCTCACTTTATGTTTGAGATAAAACCTGAGCTTTGATGAGATGATGACCAGTCTCACGTGTTTTCGTTTTTCCCAGGTGATTCCTGACTGGAAGGACCAGGAGTGGGATAAAGAAAAACCGGAGTCATACGCCGGGATCTTCCACTTCCAGTTCTGGCGGTTTGGTGAGTGGGTGGACGTGGTGATCGATGACCGGCTGCCCACGGTGAACGGAGAGCTGGTGTACTGCCACTCCAATGACAGCAACGAGTTCTGGAGCGCACTGGTGGAGAAGGCCTACGCCAAGTAAGCACATCCACCAAGTGTGTGTGTGTGTGTATGTGTGTGTGTTTGTGTGTGTGTGTGTGTGTGTGTGTGTGTGTGTGTATGTGTGTGTGTGTGTGTGTGTGTGTGTGTGTGTGTGTGTGTGTGTGTGTGTGTATGAGTGTGTGTGTGTGTGTGTGAATGAATAATAATGTAACAGACCTACATGTTCACGTTATAACCATCAGTCTTAGTGTCTGTCGGTGTGGCATAGTGAACAACTCGGCATACTACAATACCCATGAGCCTTGGCAAACATTGCTATAGAAAAGAAGAAGAATTGAACAAGAGGCCAGATTAACTTATATTCAGACATACTGTAAGTCTAGAGACTTTCGTTTTGGCATTTTTACATACATTTTTTTTTGAGTAGAGAAAATTCATTTTTCAGTGCATTCACAATGGGCGGGGGTTTAATGAAACAACGTTAATGTATGTAATATTTTGTTATGATGATGATATATATGCTTGTTCCTCATGATGACTAACTGGATTTGACAGAGAAGAACTTCGATTTATGGATGTGGAGCGCAGCCAATAATAAAAGGATTTCTATACGTTTTTGATTGAGTCACAAACAGAAAATCGTTTGTTTCTCTGTTGTTTCTACTTTTATGTGTGTCTGCTGGGGTGAAACTACAACGGTGAGTCACTTTAAATGTTGCCGCAGCAAGGAATTGTGGGACAGCATTATCTCCTTTCCTTTTGTAAAGGAAGCTCCAGTGTTTCCTCTGCTAAAGGGGGTAAGATAGGAAGATAGGAAACACTTTAAAAGCCTTTCTACTCATCCATGCTTCTGTCTCTCCTTTCCCGCAGGATGACGTTTGATGATTTTATCATTAACTTCACAGACCTCATCCTGTGTCGTCTCATCAATACGTCCTACCTGAGTCTCCATAAGACCTGGGAGGAAGCTGTGATGCGGGGCTCCTGGCGTCGCCATGACGACCCACTTCTCAACCGAGCCGGGGGCTGCACCAACAACAAGCAGTCCTTCCTCCAGAACCCACAGGTTTTATTCATAGACAAAAGTTTGCACTTTGTGATAGTGTCAGCTCTGTTGTGCAAGAAAGAACAGGCTGTAGTAAAACGTGTGTGTTTCTTTTCTCTGTGTTGTAGTACGTGTTCGATGTGAAGAAGCCGGAGGACGAGATCTTGATCTGTCTGAAACTACTCTATGCTTATTATACAGCCTCAGCTAATGTTATGATTATGATTATGATTGTTGTTATTATCATCAGACAGAAAACAGAAGGGTGCTCTCCTCCGGCAGATGTTGAAGGACCTCAGCCGTCTCTTCTTTTTGAGACGGGTGAGGTCCTTTAACATCTGCCGGACGATGCTGAGGATGTTTTATGAGTCTGTGGTGGCCAGCGCCATCCTCTATGCTGTTGTGTGCTGGGGCAGCAGACTGAGGGTGAAGGACGCCAACAGACTTAATAAACTCATCCACAAGGCCAGCCATGTTGTGGGAGGGGAGCTGGAGTCTCTGACAGCAGTGTCAGAGAGGAGAACGTTGCCCAAGATAAGGACAATACTAGACAACTCTTCACACCCTCTCCACCATGTGCTGGTCAGGAGACTCATTCCCCCACGTTGCACCACAGAGCGCCACAGGAAATCATTCCTGCCCGTGGCCATCAGTCTGTTCAACTCTTCCCTCTGAGACTCGATCAGTCAATTGATTGATCCCTGGACAGTTCAGACAAATTCACTGTTTACGGTGACTGGCATGTAAATATTAACTAATTATATAATGTTTATTACTGACAGGGTATATTTTTTATATTTGAATATGGGGGGTTATATTTAGATTTTTATTATTATTATTATTATTATTATTATTATATTTGTATGTGTGGAATGGAGCACTGCAACATAACTATTAATAAAGAATTTCTGATTCTGATAACCTCAGATCCTGCTTCATAGGGAACACAGGCCTCAGGTTGGCAGCAGGTTAAACAACTGATGACATTTCATTGACTTTTACAGAACACAGAAAGAGGTTCAGACTAAATCACAGGTCCAATTTACACCACAGTTTCTGAGGACACAGCATTGGAGTTTAGTCAAGTCAAGCTTATTTCTTTTTAAGTGCTGTGCAAAGGACATTAAAATAAATAGCAGTAAGAAAAACAAAGTGTATTTGCTATTTAAAACGTTGGACGGGAAAATGACTGCGTCGCTCTGTAACAAAGACAAAGACACTGGTGTTTCACTTTGCGCGGGGGTAAGATAGAGCCTTAGGTGATTTTGTTCCAGACAACTTAAACCACAGCAAAACCAATGAGAGAGACAACATAACAACATCTGACTGTAGATAAAGAACAAATACAAGTATCACTTCATCTGTCTCTGTCCGTCTCTCCTGTAGGGAGCTGACTGTAGACGAGCCTCCACAGACCTGCTGGTCAGGGTTGTGTGGTTATCCCTCTCTGGTCACTCAGGTCCACATACTGAGGGCTGACGGACTCGCAGGTCAAGACTCTGATGGAGGTAGGTTTGACTTTTTTCTGAGGAAAGAAAGACACCTTACGGGATATTTGTTTAATGCCATCATCATCTCGCACCACATCCTTTATTTTTTGGTACTTATTTTAAATTCTTTGTGTCACCAATGTTATTTTCTTGCCAGTAGATGGCAGATGACGGTGCTGTAACTCCTTACAGCAAGTTACACAGTCTGACTGTAAAACAGTCGTGATAGCAGACAGCTACAAGGCCTGTATTCATCTGTGTTTGCCATTATTAAAATACTTGGAACATTAATGGAACCTTAACTCTTCTTTAGTCAGTGTGTGTCGCAAACAGTTCTCAGTTTTCTTTAGCATAACCAGTATATAAAGCATATGTACAGTACATTTATACCAATAAAATAAAAAGTAGTCTTTCCCTTTGAATCTCAAAGAGCCACATCTGTCCTCATGCATTGTCCACTGGATAATGACCTCTATACACTGTAAGATTAAAACCTGAAAAATCAACACAAACGCCACACTGCACTGTGCCTGAATGTTTCCTCAGCTCTTTTTAAGCTAACTGTGGGGATGTGATTTGCTTTTGTAGCTTAGACATGGATGATTAACACTAAATGAATCAAGAAATATTAACAATCAATTCATACAGAAAACAGATTCTGACCCAGGGGGCCCATGAACTCTCGGGCCCCTGGTCCTGAGCCCTGTTAGCTTGTTGAGTGATCCATACATGGGTCCAGGTCATGTTAACGGATTGTATTGCTAGGAATTATATATTATTTTATTATGTACAGCTGGAAAGTACTGGCATGAATGTCAATAAATGAATGTATTTATGTGTGTGTGTGTGTGTGTGTGTGTGTGTGTGTGTCGGCTGTCAAGCTGACACAGAGTTGTGTAGATGTGTAAATGTTGTTGTTACGCTCCACCTGAGGGACAAGGGCAATTGCCGTGACAACGACCTCCCTGGTATCCTCACTGTCGCCATACTGAGCAACACTTCGCTCACCAACATCTGAGACAGGCTACCAAACCGTCCGATCAGGGCAGATTCAGCTGAACCAAAGTTTACCAAATGACCAGTTTACCACTAAGTCTTCACCTGTGAGTCTTCACCTGTGAGTCTTTACCTGTGAGGTCAAACGTTCAGCCTGAACACAGGGTTTACGTTTTACAGAATTACTATAGAAAACGACACGTGCAGCAGGAGGTCTGCAGACATCATCAGAGGAAGTAATGACAAATATAAACACAACAAACCTAATTCTTCTCTTCAGTTTCATGTGTCTTTTTATACTGTCTTTTCTATCTAGTCTCAGTGCTTTTATGTTGAAATAAGCTGTACAGATAAACTTTCCTTGCCAAGTAGCAGAACACCGTGTTTAAACACAGAAAGCTACTGGCAGAAATCTTCCATTGTGTCATAATGTTACATAATACATAAAATAAATGACATAATGTTCAGTTTGTGTTGAAACTGTTTTGAAGAGGTGGTGATTCAACTTTATGGTCTTTTGGAGGCTACAGTTTGTGGTGATGTTGAACTGTATAGCATTATACGATATTACATGATTTTATTAGAAATATACAGCTGTAAAGGAGTGACAAAAATGTAAATAAATTCATGAACCTGGTAAATAATTCTTGGCCATATTGTCCCGACTTGGTTTTCAATGAACTTTTCATAATATATTATATATATATATATATATATATATATATATATACTGTTTCTTTGACACCAGGCTGAAAATCTGTGTTCAGCTGCCCTCTCTATTTCAAATGTGTTCCACAATGTTTTAGTTTCAGTAAGGCACTGTTTTCTTAAAAAATGCTGTTTAAATTTCTTTTCAATAGTGTTGGACTGGTTGTTGGTCTCTATGTCCCCTATTTGTACTTCCATCATTAATAATATATCTTATTTTGTTTTACCCATTCAGTGTTTTCTATTTACTGGTTTCTATGGTTTTCTATTTTTTCCTCTGTCACAGTCTGAGTTTGTTGCCTGATGAGCTCTTTTAATAAACTTAGTGCTGACAGTGTGTAGAAGTTCACACTTGTCTTTGGCATGACTTCATTTTTCCTGCACTGATCTGCATTGTGTGAATTAGACTTCGAGCCTCTCCACTGGCCATGAAACAATAAGTGATCTGTAAACTGAGCCTGACTTGAAAGATTGCATGAAAATCTAAGCATGAACTTGTTAGTACTGACATGATATCTTCATTCAGGCAGTCTAATGGCTGACCTTTTTCAGGATAATAGGATCATGGTTCATTTGCAACCTCGTGGCAGCTTGGACAGTTCAGAGTAATTTTTTATTCATCCACTGCTGTGGTGACTTTGTTGTCTTTTGAAGCAGCAGAGTAGTTTTTTTTAAAAGTGTTTTTACCAACACCAAGGAGGTTATGTTTTTACCCCTGTTTGTTTGTTTGTCTGTTTGTTAGCAGGATTATACACAAGGTACTGAACCGATTTGCACCAATCCTGATGGCGGTGAGATCTATGACTTCTTACAATTTGGTGCAGATCCAGATTATAACCTAGATCTGGTAGAAGAAATATTTGACCTTGGTGGAGGCATGTGCTCTACTGAGTGCCATCCTAGTTTCACCTTGTACAGCTCCTTAAGTTGCTGATGCTGATACAATGTTCCTGCCTTGAATCTTTAATGTGTGCATAAAGTCATGAAACAGGAGTGAAACAGAAAGACTTATAGATATGGGTTCCTGTATAACAAAACAGGCCTCTGGCCCATGACATGATGCATTGTACTCCCATAGGTTTGACAAGTTCCTCCCATTTTAACAAAATCTTATGAGTGTAATGACAGACAGAATGTCACTGGAATAAACTACATGAATGAATATCCACATAGCAACAGCAACATTGAAGTTCCTCTGGATTTTAATGTCTTTAGAAAAGAGCTTGAACAATAATATTTCAATTTACAGGCATTTCTTCAGCCAGGTAAAGAACAGGATAACTTCTCCACAGAAAATGTAACACATAGGACAAAGATATTTGCCTGTAGGGCAGAATATCACATTACTTCAATGTCTCGTGTTTATGTTATCCATTTTTTCTAGATTTATTCATGTGGTTATGTATTTAATGATCCATACATCCATTAGCTATACCGCTCATCCTTGAGGGTCTCAGGAGCAGGAGCCCATAGTCTCCACAGCGGCCAGTCGAAGACACGGTTGCCATGGTACTTGGCTGCAGTTTCCCGGATGTATTGTTTTCCCCAGTCCAACATGGCGTCGGGGAAGTGAGACTTCGGCTAATGTCACACAGTTTGCCCAAAGTTGGTCCGCCTCTGCTCTTTTCAACAGGGGAAAGTTTATTTCCACGCCGCGGTGGCAGCAGAACAAGTTTTCCTGGGAGTTTCTGGGTGAGTAGGCTCATTGCCTCTAATTATTGTAGTAAAGGAGTGTTGTGCACTAGCTTGTGGCGCGTCCCTGCTCCCTGTTTAGCTGCTAACAGTGGCTAGCGTTAGCTGCTATGAGGTCTGGCCAGACTAGGGTTGAGGAGATCTCAGACCGTTTCTGTTTGCTCTGTGTGTGTATGTGTTATGGGGAGGAAACCTTACAGTTAGATGTAAATCATGTTGTTTTCAAAGTATGGTCAGAATACAAGTTGGTGGCAAATCACTTTTGAAAGTTGTTGAACATTTAAAAGCCGCAGGTCTCAACACCTAACCGAGCTAATTTTACGTTAGGGCTGTTGCCTTGCTAAGACACTCTAAGCTCGCTGGACGGCTTAATGGCAAATTCAGGAGACAACCTGGTTCTGGTAACATTGGCTTTTCTTATCTGCCTGCCAGCCATCGTGAAACACCCTGACCAGGGTTGCCTCTTTGCCATTCTCTGAGTGATATTTCAGTGCGTATATACCAGTAAGTTTAATTACGAACATACTGAATTTTCATTTTCACCTGTGAAGCAGAAACGGGCTTGTGTGTCTCATCCTTTACTGTCAGGGCAGACTGAAGGAGGAAAAAGGATATTGTCTGTCTAGAAGTTTATTAAGTTTCTTTCTCCCCTCCTTGACCCCACTTTTTTATTGAACAAGTAATTTCTCCTCATCCACTGATCTTTCATGTCTTTCCTCCCTCTTCCCTTCTCTATGTGGAGGAGAGATTTTGCGTGCAGTTACTCAGTCAGCAAGGTTGTGCGATTAGTGCTGGGCACACCACACATTCCTGGGATGCCAGAGCTGTATGGAGGGGTCACTCTTCTCCCTCACATACAAACCATACCCCAGCAGCGAGCACTCTTATCAAATGCAACCCCCACAACTACATCATGCTCTGCAAGTTTTTTCAGATTGTATAACTGTATGAGGAAGCAACTGAGTGTCAGGTTCACCACGAGCCACTGTCAGGTGACAAAAATTGCACTGACAGATCAGCATAATATATGTATTAGCAGATTTCAGCTTTGAAAAGTTGTATTGTTGTTAGGTAACATTACTTATTACTTATTTTTAAAATTAGCAACAAAGTGAGGAATGGACCTTGGGCAACAAGGCCACTTAAGGATGGAGTTGGTAGCACTAATTTAGTTGGTTGTTTAAATGTGAATCTCTAGAAAGAGGGTCGAAAAGAGGTAAAAATTAAATGAATCAAACAATAAAAATAGGATGGTGGGTTAAACACCTCCTTCCATTTATAAATATATTCAAACCAGATGTTTGATGAACCAAATCCATGTCTGTCATGGTCATATAAGCATTAAATATTTGGTTGCCCACTGTCAAACAACATAATAGGTTAAAAGAGTCTACTAGGGATGCCGGCTATGCCTTCAAATTAAATTGGTAAATGAGTATTAGGCTGCATGTTGCTGTTCGTTTTTTCCTTTTACTACATTTTGCTCAGGGTATTGTGATGTTTTGCATTAGTCAGGACTTCTATAGCCATATTCTTGTACTCTCATCCAGACAGGAGGCTTCAATTAGCTCTCTGCTCCCCTTCCTGCTATCTAGTAACAGTAACACAGTGAAGGGATCTGTGGTACCCTGGATGCTGCACAATGGACCTGAATGAAAAAGGCTTTTTCCTCTCTAATCAGTTCAGCTGGTCCTCAAAAATGTACTTGAACCTAAAGCAGACAACAAAATGGTTGAGGTCCCAAAAGTTTAGGTGCAACAGAACACCCAACCGGATAAAGACAAGGAGAGTTAGGTCTCAGTTATACCTGCTTGTGGACACAAACACGGACAGCCCTGGACACCATGGACGCATTGTTGTTCTCAACATGACGGACACATTTCATACATGCACAGTAGATTGTTGTGTAGGTATTCCGCACATGCACACTGTGAATCAAATCAAAATGGCTTCATCCATGCAAGAAGAATTACAACAGATTTGGTGGTATTTGTAAGTGGAATTGTAGAGGTGAGGGCAGCGGCAGGCCTCCTCACAAACGCAACGTCCATGTTTGTTTTCCAGTTCATGCGCAGTTCATACCCAGTGGAGCACATGCACAGTTGGTGCCCTTGTGGTGTAGTGGTTGCAAGGACATAACAAATTGGTGGATACATGGACATTCTCACATGCCTGCCGATTTTAGACAGTGACCATCGGTTTCACCGGCTGAAATGACACCTGTTGCTGGCAGGTTTTATCAGCTGTGGCTAATTAATAGTAAACAAATAGGTGACAAATAAGGGTTGGGAAAAGGGGCAATTCAGAAATCTTTTAAAAGCATGCATAATGTTTGTTAAAATGTACATCGTGTTGGCCTCATGTCATTGGAATGACATTTGAACCATTTTTTTTTTTTTTACAAAAGGTAAGAGTGAATCTGTCAAATGGTGTAACCACAAAAGGATGAGAAATATTGAATATTTTATCCACCTAGAGTGTATGTAAGTGTACACATAAAAATAATGACTTGCTATAGTAATAATTATTATAATAATAGTAATGATAATTGCTTAATTTTTATAATATCATGTCTGAAATATGTTTATTCATTCAATATGATGATGAAAATTAGTTGTAACTCTAGTTTTCTGTGATTTATATCTATATTTGCAGTTGCAGTTACCCTCCCATCATTTTCTTCAGTTTTGTACTGTCCTCTTTGTGTCCTTGTTGGTTGAGTTTATGCTGTAGTGGATGAGCAAGCATGGAAACATTAAAAGTCTCATCTTTCTCCTGGTATCAGATTTCAGAGAAAAAGATGGCATTGGCTTAAAAATAAGGGAGGATGTACTGTGTGTCTGTATGTGTGTGTGTGTGAGAGAGAGAGAGTCCAGTGATATGGGTCAGAGTGAAGAGAAGAGGGAGAGAGAGAAAAGATGAAAGTGAATACTTTGTTCTCTGTGTGCAGGTACAGTAGGTCTGAGTGTTTGTTGAGAGTCCAGAGAGAGTGAAGGGAGGAGGCCAGGTGCTGGACTAACACTGAGCCAGATTCAGCCAAAGGCTATCGGCTATCAGTCAGACAGCCAAATCTGTAGAGAAAAAACAGCAGTGGAGCACTGAAAGTAAAAACCCCTGACTCACCTCATATTAGGGTAGTGATGAAGAAAACGTTTTGGAAAAGAGAGCGAGAGGAACTTTCTGGTTGAACATTCCTTTTATTCTAGTTATGTTTTATTCTTGACAAGATTTAAAACAACACTTATTAAGGTATTTTTATCAGCGAGAAAGAAGAGAAGTTAACAGAAATCCGCTAAAGTTGCTCATTGACTTATTAAAAATGATCCACGACATTGCCTTTAGAATTCAACCCCTTGAGATAAAAAACTTAAAAGTGCCTAAAAACAGAGGATCAAGCTTAGCTGACTGGAAACTGATTAATTGAGCTCTTGGTGGGGAAGAGAAGGGATAGAACAAAAAGAAAAAACACACTAAGGGTCATATCAGACCCGACATTATGATGTTTCCCTGCAACAGGGAGAAAGGGCCAGGCTTATTGCCTTAGAGGAAAAAAAAATCCTCTCTGGAATGACTGCAGCAGCCAACATCAACACAACCCTCTAGGTGCTCAGGAACAGAGGCAAGAACACCGTATGAATAAAAAAAATATTCAATATCTTAACAATAACAGGTCTATTTTTGAGAGTTTCAACCACCAAGTTAGGGTTTTAGGCCAGCATTGTGTAAACTGTATAGAGAGTTAAAAATATTATGAAAAAAATCAGAAGAATTTGGTTGGCTTATCTGTCATTAAAGCCACATTTTGGCAAAAAATTTTGTTTCCTTTTTTTTTTTACATTTCTTGCTCAAGCATTTTGGTTAAAGAAATCTTAAAGCAAACTATTCCTCTTTGTTGTTTCTGTCATCATACTTAAATTCTGACAAAGATCTCACCAATTATGTTATTCAACCAGCTATGGGGCAGTATATCTCTTGCTTTGATATAAATCATTGAGACTCAACAGAATTTCGAAGATTTCTGTATTTTTTTTAAACCCACATGTTAATGTGCTAAATCATTAGTATTTAATGCAGACATTTTTTATCTCTTGTTCTGACAATGACTTGAAAATGACTTGACAAAACCTGATATTTAGTTTAGAGTTGAATCGATTAGTCCATTTATCAGTTGACAGAAAATAAACTATTTTGATAATTGATTGTTCATTTAATTTTTAACTTTCTCTATTTCTAGTTTCCCAGATGTAAATTGGATATATTTTGATTTATAGACCAAATGATTAATTGATTAATGAAGAAGCAGCAGAAGCAGATTAATCAATAATGAAAATAATTGTCACAGTGCTAAATTGCTTCCACTGCTGGTAATTGTTTTACCCACCAGTGGGGCCTTGTATAATAGTACAGTGTTTGCTCAGGCTAAACTCAGTGTTGTCCTTCCCTGTGTGTTTCTTTCTTTGAACACAGGAACAGAGTGAGGAGTTTTGTTCTTGTGTTTGCATGTACAGTTGTTTTAATTTTCAGCTGAAAAATCAAGCTTGGGCCTGCAACTCCCTGGTGATATGGAGCTTTCACAAACACACACAATACAAAGAGAGTTCTGGATGGTGGCTGCATTTCACCGTAGTTGTACTGGTGTTGCAATGCTAGAGAATGGTGGTATGTTATAGGGGTAGGTGAAACAAGAGAAAAACAGCTGCTTTTTTGTTTGTTTTTGTTTTTGTTTTGCATTCTCATAACACTCAAAGATTCTGGATGACACGAGCAAGACTGTTATTGAAGTTCTCTGTATGTAAATAAATTCAGGTTTTTATTCTAAGGAGCTTAAAATTGAATCAGGATCCACCATCATTTATCCCTTTAAGTGCTGTTAAACAATCTTTAAGATTAATGAAAGATAAAAAAAATGCTTATTTATTTTTAGAGAAAGTTGTAGTTTTCCTTAATCTAGTCTAGTTCAAATGTTTTTTGGCATGAAAATGTCCAGATTTTGAATAGTTATAGTCACAAGCCTTCACTTGCTCATGGACACCACAGCAGTAGCTGTTAAGGAAGGAGAATAGTGTTTATCAGTCAGCCTGAGTAACATTCACCAGTCTGCTGTATTTGGCAGAAGTTGTTGGAGACAGTGAATCTCAGACCACATGATGGCGTGATGACTGGCCTCACTAATGACAGGGGAGATTGATGTGATGTTTGACTTCTTCACAACAACATCACCTCATTGTCTCTGTTTTCGACAACATGCCATCACCATGTTGGTGCTACAGCTGGTGGCTGGTGCTACATTGAATCATGTTTCTACAGTGTCCTTGGATATTGAACATAACAATGGTAACTTATATTTATGAAACCAACATGTAATGGTGAGAGTAGTTGAGTACAAAGTAATGTGTCACCTTACTGTCAACTGGAGTCTGAGTTTGAGATCAGATTGTACAGATCTTATCTGCTGGTATTAATTTAAAATCCTTGGATGTATGGACTTAAGAACACATGAAAACATTCAGGATTTTTCCTGTCTCAACATGATGCCTAGGCCTCAGTGTGGTGAGTGGGCAGCAAGGAGAGGTTGAAGCCTCTCCTTACCTCATAATAATAATGTTAATAGCCTGCAGCTCTTTGCCCAACCACTTTACTCTTTTAACATCAGTGTATCCCCTACCATCAAAATTAGTGCAGGGGTCACCCACTAATCTCGTCCTGCCACTCAAGTGAATGGGAAAGTGATCTCAGACATTAGGAGCCCACTGAAAGTCATGTCTTTTATGCAGACTTTTACTGCGATAGGCCTCGAACTGTTTTAATTTTTATTTTAAATACAAAATTGGTCCAGAGTTGCGTTCTTTGTCTCTGATTTATTTGATGAAATTGTTACTATGTGATACAGTGATTTGACATATAGACTATCAGGCTCAATTTTGGATACTTTGTCTTGGTTGTCTCAAAACCATTTTTAAGCTGAAAGTGTCGCAGTGCGTCATATGACGCATGTCAACTGCCATCCCTATCACAAATAGAAAGTGTCGTGCTGCAGCTCGCCAAAAGCACCAGGTCCAGGACAATGTGCAGGACAATGTGCAGATATTAACCTATATTAACCTATATTATATTAACCCTTGTATAGATCTTTATATTGTTCAAAGTCCACCAGTAGTCTCTCCTCATCCATTATACACACAAGAGACAGCAAGAGGTGAGGAGAGAGAGCGGTCGAGCTCCATTGGGAGCTGGGAAGTACATAACAGCCTTTTCTCGAGAAAAAAAGGCAATTTTTCAGGGGTGGTGTGGCTCGAAATAGGACATATGCAGGGGCGGTGCATTGATGTGCACCCAGCTGCCACCGGTGTGGAGGTTGTACATAGAAAATAATCAAGGCGGCTGTTTTGACGTGTGCTGTTCGGTGGTGGTGTGTTTTAAGCTTCAGTGTGTGTTTTTTTTTTTTCATCTTGCACCAGTAGCTGTTCTCAAACTCATTATAGAGCAGAAGATAATATCTTTGCGTATGCATTGCTTTGTGCCCTTCATCTCTCTCTTTTCAATTGTTTTTTGAGGTGAATTATAACATCCCATTCATCTTTGAACTTGTAGGTAGCTCATCAACTTCTTTATAGTGAACTTGACCAAAATATTTTTGTGTATCAGTCTGTAAGCACAAGGCAAGCAAAGCTCCAAAGGTCCTGTGTACAGTCAAACTAGCTGGTGTTCCCTGTGTGTGTATGTGCTGAAAGTTAGCTTGTGTGTGCTCTATGTACTGCCCTCTCTGCTGTCTTTATCATTGACCTTTCCACATTCCACAACCTGCCTCTGGAAGTCAGCCCTTATTGGCTGCAACACTGCATGCTTTGTTTGAACTCAAGCTTGGGATTGGCAGGTTTGTGTGTTTCTGGCTCTGATACATTGAGTGGATCTGTTCCTGCTGTATTTTTACTCTCAAAGGAATGTCATCAAGCCTTTTCCTTAGTGAAGCTAACACCTTGTAGTCTCTTAGGGAGTAGATAATTAAACAAATAAACAAATTTTACAGTACTCACTTTGGCTAGCTTTGATAAGGAACTCTTATTATTAACTGATCAGCTGTGTTTTGATGTTAAGTTTTATGATTAAAGTGGAATATGGAGGATTATAAAATTTTAAAGCAACAGGTTTATTCATTTAGTTACCAATCCTCTTTCATTAGACAGAAATTACTTTTGCAATGTTTGTAATGTTTGTCAGTTGTTAGTATGTATCATGTAAATTTTGTTTTATTGTGGAATCCACTCCCAGTAAAAAAAAAAATATGTAGATTGGCAACACTTCCAGCACCATGAGCAACAAAGTGGGACACACAGTCAAAAATCAATTAATTTTTCCCAGAAGGCAGCATTAAAGTATGTGATTAAAACAACAATGCTGACACGATTCCTTGGTCAGTTTTCTGATTTTTATGATGATGTGTTTTGTCATTTTCCCTTGATCGACTATCTTTGTGACTTTGGTGATGAATCTGTTAATATTGGCAAGCAGACATGATATTTCACAACAACCTGCCTTGATCACATTGCTAAAAACAGCAATAATTTGAACCATACTGTTAGAGCTTGTTTTGCCAACGTGAGTCATATTGTCATGTGACAGAAGCAAACAATGCACTTGAAGAGTTAATTGTCATTAGCCTAAATTACTTACTCAAGATGTAACAAATAAGTCAGACAACTTGATAAATAATTTTGGCCTTGGTATCCCTACCAGTTTTCTTTGACTATGGTATTAAAGTAGTCTTAAAAACTCTTAAATATAGCCTTATTTGGCTAATAGTGCAGAGACCCAGATTATTGTAAAGTGAATATGTTCAGGTTTTGAACCATTGAACAAAAGAAAACATCTGAAAAGAAAAATCATAAAATTGTGTTTGGGTCATATTTCACTATTTTGTAACATTTTATAGACATTTTAACAATCAATCATGAAATTAATCAACAGATTAATTGATAATGAAAATAGTTGTATCCCTAAAATCAACCCAGGAAAATGAATTGCAATAGTCAAAGCCACATCACCTGACAGGTAACAGGTAACAATACACACATGTAAAGGCAGGTACATAATGTGTGATATGGGATAGCCAGTAAGAGTGAGGGAATGGTTTTGGGCTCCTTTGATAACCTGGTTATATTTATTCATAACTTCTCATGGGACATAATGTTAAAAGACCCTTGCTAACCTCCCCCCCCCCTCCCTCTCGCTCGCTCGCTCACTCACTCTTTCTCTCTCCCTCTCTCTCTCTCTCTCTCTCTCTCTCTCTCTCTCTCTCTCCCTCTCTCACCCGGTGACGTCATGATACTGGGCCGCGTTTTGCTGAAACCATAGGAATGCGACACACTTTGTATTTACAGCCCAGTGCTGCAACGCTTTGTGTTGTTCTGTATATTTTGTGTTTGTACTAACGTTATCTGTAACCGTCGTCGTTTCAGTTTTTTTAAGAAGACGTAACGACGCTTTCGACGGTTTAAACAAGTTTCATTTCTTCGCGGAAACAACTTTGTTGCTGCAGGGAGTCTGTTTTTTTTTCCTTGTCCTCAGCTGCGTTTCCGACATGAGATCAGGTGGATAGTGTGTTGCTGCTGGCTAAAAGAGTACCTGGGACTAAAAGTGAGTGAAGTAAGTTTTAACCACACTTAAATCGCTTATACTTAACTCCCTGTGTTGTCGTTTGTTAAGTTAAAGGTGTAAGTTAAAACTTCGGGCGGTCTGTGCTGCGGTGCTGGGACAGCGAAAGAGCCCTTTGCCGCTGCATGGTACCGGCTCCACTCGACTCGACTCGACTCTACTCTACTCGCCTTAAAGTTAATCTGGGCCACAAAACAAAACTCTGTTGTTGAAATCTCACAGCACGGATTAACCGTGAGTCAGAAAAAAACATAATAACGTTATTGTTTGCCTTGTGTGAAGGGGGTAGCAAGCAACCGAGCAGCGAGAGAGCGACACAGACAGCCCTGCTGGAGTGCTGGGAACTGACTATGAGTGTCTCTTTCAGCTCGCCTCCCTCCTCTCCGTCTCTATTGCCATTCAAACGTCTCACTGACTGCTCATATTTGTGACTGTCAAGACAGCTGTTGGCCTGAGCTATCCGGGTCATCTGTCTCTCTTTGCACAAGTGTTGGTGACACATGTAGATGAATGGGAGAACAGGTTTTGGTAGTGATTTACTCTTACCCTGTGTCCTTGTGTTTAAACTGAGTTAGGAAGTTGGGTACTTGTGCTCTTATGTCCAGGAAGTCTGTTTCATGGATCTTATTATTGTACTTATTTAACAAAAGGACTTCTGAAAGTCTGAGATAAGCATCGAGAGGATGGTGCTGCCAGTGCTCAATACTTTCTCTGATTTTTTTTAGAGGTTGTTCAATTGAAGCTTGGAAGAATATGGTGTAGGTATTTCAAAGATAGTTGTTATTGGATCCAATATCAAGACAGTAAAATATGTGGATTCAGTAAATTGTCACAAATCAGTCTTTTTCCATTGAGTAATGTACAAAACACTCAGGTGGATACTTTGCTATAAAGCAAATACGTAAATTCTCTTGCAAAACTTACATTTTTAGTTTGTTGAAAATTCTGTCTCTGAGATTTAGGTCTCATAATGAATTTATGAAAAACTTAGGTGTTAGGTGTTGAAACATAAATCTGAATGAATCTGATAAGGGATAGATGGGATTCAGTAAAATGCTATCAAATATAAATCTCAGTAAGTTGCAGTTATTGGTATTACACAATAAGGTAACTGTTATTGATATTTGGAAGACTTCCTCGCCCATATCGGTTGCCATGAGTGTCTTGATTTCTGGCTGGTCCTAAGTGATTATTATCTTTCCAGAATATACTATGGGCTAATGTGTGCAGATCGTAATCACTCCTTCAAAATGTAAACATCAAACATTTTTAGTATTTCACTTCTTCGGTCATGAGATGAGCCTTTGATATGCAGTCCTACCCTGATGTCTAACATGAAAGAGTGATATCATTAAAAGACCAGGTTCTAACACTATGAAATGTGGCTGTAACATGGGCTCCTTTTGTTGGCAAGCTGTGTAAGGCAGGACTCTGGATGACCAGAAGTATAATCTATAGGTGTGCTGTTCTGTTTGACCTGATCTTGATGTTCTTCTGTGTGTATCTTGAAATCTTGACTGACATCTGTTGTTACATGTGAAATCTTATAACGTCAACATCAGCTGACTATTGGCTGGTCGATGTTTCATGTCATGGGAACTTAAGTAAGTGTAACAACTAGTTCTGCATCTTAACTGCCTCATTTACTTTAATAGTAGACAGCAGGATCACTGTGTAATATAGAGGCTTAGAGTGTCACACATACAGTGTTATGAACAGGCTGATGTTCATTAGGTCAGTCAGTAGCTCCAAGGTCGCACAGTGTTCAGTATGTTTGCATAGTACTTCATAAGTCTGGGAACCACTGGTAGAGACGTGCTGTCCTCTTGTGTGTGTTTGTGTGTTTGCAGTAGTGAAAGAACAGGCTATTAATTATTGCCCTAACTCAGCATCATCAAGCTAATACAAGAGCACCACAACAACAATGGTAACCTGAATACCACTGTCTGTTTTTTGGCATCTCACTTTTTAAATCTGTGTGTCATTGAAGAGCTAATACCTGTGCACTTGTTTCTTAGCTTTAGTGAACTCCACCTCCAGAGACTACTTAGATAAAATGTACTCTATATTAATTAAGCGTGAGAAATTGCCATCTGACAAACACTGGTAGGGTTTTTTGCCTTGGCAGGCAGTTTTGTGCACTCTACCAGTTGCTTTGGCAGATTATCAGCCATCATTTAGATGCTATTTATTACCTCAAATATGAACGTGGTTGACTGTAAAATTTTGGGATTTAACACTGATTCTGGTCTGTATGTAAATGAGGGTTTCTGTGCCTTAAGTATACTTATTCACAAGGTCCAGTTTTGCTTTTGACAAAGGACCTTGTAAATGTCCTCCAACTTGTGATAATTGAATAAAAGTGTTCAGAATAATGAGGTTAAGAGTCAGTATTTAGTCAATGTTGTGGTTTGAGACATCAAAAGTTGTAATAGAGGTATTCTGAAAATATGTGCTTTTACATGGATGGGATGATTTGCTCTGCAAGCACTACACTGGCTGGTCTTGACAGACTTGGTTTTTGCTGATATGTCATCAATCAACTACAAGCTAACAAGTAATTACATGGTTTATTTGCCTTGTTATAAGTTGGTGTAATAAGGTAAAATCCTCCAAGCCATCACGTAAATGATAATAATATTTTGGCTTTTTGAAGCGTGAAGTTACATCGGCCCTCTGAACCAACGAAAGGAAGATAGTTATGTAAGGTATGTCTCAATGGAGCCACAGACAGAAAATCATTAGTGTGGAGAGAGAAAATGTGTGCTGCATGCTCTTGATGTTGTGGCTGATGCTGATCACATGTTTTCAAAGTAATGGTCTCATTCCCAACTTTATGATGAGGTGGAGCTAATATGATGGAACGGTTTAGAATTGCTTTCTGGGATTAACAAGCAGAATCAAAAAGCATGTTGCCTGATAAATTCACAGCCCTTGTAAATTTGGATCTGTTCCCCATTCACCACCGTTTCATACCCAACTGTGTCATTGCAGCTAAACAGTGTTGTGACTGATGGTGTCTTTCTGAGTGCGGACCACCCATGTACAACACTTGAATCAGGCCAGAGGACAGCAGCTTCATCCAGAGCTCATCAGCCTGGCTCTGGCCCACTGGCCAGACAGGCTTTCTCACTGTTCAGCCAGGCATATGTGAGCAGCAGTGGAGCAATGCAAGGAGAGAGACTGTGAGAGAGAGGTTGAGTTTAGGAGAGAGGAGGGAGAAGAAGAGCAGAAAGAGAGCTTGAGGGGAACGGTGGGGGTAGAGGGAGACAGAGAAAAGCTACATTGAGGGGTGGGGGAGTGATGATGATGAGAGAGTGATGGGAGGGAGGGGAAAACACAGGGAAGTTATAACTACAGTGATTGTTGTGTTCAAGGAGGGATCTGCTTGTTTTGGTCTATGAGAGGAGGGGCTCTTTTATTGCTTCTGGTTTACTCTGTGTGTGAGAGTATTAACACTGTTTGAGTGGGTGGCAGGGTGCAGCAGTGTAGGTCTTCTACTGTTTTAGCCACAGGTCAAACGCTCAAAAAGATTTTTCTCTATGTGACCATATCCCATTTGTATCAAAACCAACACCAACCTATCACTGACTTAATCTTGCTCATGTCAGTTAATTTGGTTAATACTTTCCCCAATGTGTGCGTTCATGAACTGTCCCCTAAAAAAAAGTACCTTGTGTTCAGTCACGTGACTCTGCCCTGTCTAACTAACGTTGGTCTCAGTCACTCAAAGCCAAGCTGGCGATATGGCTGACATGTTACTAGTGTTACTACTGAGCCTCAGGCTATGTCCCCACTGATTCCTTTAGTGTTAAAACAACACTTATGCCTGGTGTCAACACTACTCCAGGTTTTTGAGGCTCTAAAACAGAGACTTTAGGAAACACTGCTGGCCCCGTTTTAGTATAAAAACCCTTGGATTGCTCCGCTGATCTGGACAGACAGAAACTCAGTCTTTTGGAAACGTTGACACAGATACCTGCCTCGCCCTCTGGTTTGATCTTAACAGTCATAACTATGACAGCAGTAAAGGTACATGGATCACAAGCAAAGGTAACACCACCAAGTGGAGCACAATCACATTACTGAAAATGAAGAGTGCATGGCTCAAAGAAAGAGAGAGACAGAGAAGCGCCAAATTAATTGTTCATCAATCATAATCAAGGTAAAGGTTTGAAATAATCATGATATTGATTTGAAGTCATATCACCCAGAAATATTCAAAAGTATTAAATTAATTTAAATTCACAGTGTAAAAAGACTACAGAATGGTTTACTGTTGCCTTTTATTCTTTAAAGAAGTAGATTGTTCCCAGTAGACTACTTTACCTGAGATCAAACTGGTTGCATCATCACAACTCAGCTTCATTTGTAGGTTATATTTCTGGAAATTTCTGTCTGAACTGGCATGTAAAAGATCTTAACAGGTCTTAAAACTCAGAAACTGGACATGCAGAAACCTATAATCAACCCTGAGAGTGATTATAGGTCTCTGCATCTCTGAGTGAGTACATGGTTTGTGTGTTTGCTGTCTGAGCCACAGTTAATTCCATTTATATGTTTCCATTTAATTCACTGAGTCAGTCAGCATTTCATAGAAACATTAAATAAAACAAATCTAATGGTCATGAAGGGCAGGCACCTGTTGCTCCCATTCTCCTGTGTCACACAGCACTTTCTGTTTTATGATGGAATGGAATATACAGGGGAGTATGGGCAGCTGAGCACAAGGGCTGTCTGGGTTGGGGGTGGGTGACTGTACACCTGCTGCAGCTGTTAATCACTCACCTTATCTTTAACACCTGTTCAACTCTAAATGTCAATCTAAAGCTGCTGTGATTTGGGAAAGTAAATCATGAAGAAGATGATAAGTGTTGTTCTTACAGTAATTATTCTATTTTGACCATGTCTATATTTGACACATCTTTTAATTTTTATAAATTTGGTATTTATATATTTTAAGTAGTAATAATCTTCAGGCACAAATAATGAACATTACTTTAGTAATCTACTCTCTACTCTGTATCATTCTCGTATTTTAATAGCATGCTAGGCTGGATAGTACCACAAACTTGTACCCTGCTGGTTTCATTTTCTTCACATCGCTGTTATTATTCCCTCACACTGCATGTGATTTTATCTTCGATTGAGTGAGCTACATCTAACTGCACATCCAGACGCATTTTGTCTTGTAAAGCCCTCCATTTACACCCACACAGTATTATTTATTGATACTACAAACGTTCAGTCAGGTGCTTGCCACCCAGTAAATAAAGTTCTCTCTCAAATTAAATGGGGTCTTTGTGGTCAGAGCTCTATAATCTGTTTGCTGTCTGTCACTTGGCCATTGTTTCTTGGCTCTTGCCAGTGAAAGTAAAATCTTGTTTTTCACCCACATTCTTTTAACTCAGAGTTTCAGATATCTTTAGCTGCAGCTAAAAGCTCAGGATTTGAAAGCCACAATACTCCATGATTCACAGCCAGACCACTGTCTGTGAGTATGAGACGCTCAGTGTCATTCTCAATCCCCACATGACAATTTTTCGTACTGATTTAGGGTCTGTTGAAGCTCCTTGTGCTTTCAATAAGATATTATGACTTAAGCCATTAACTTACAGCCACAACTGTTCCCATCTTGCCAATAGTAATTATAGGGTGCATGTGTATATTGGTTTATGTAGGATGATAATACCGCCAGCCACCTCCTCCAGTCATGATTAATTTCATCCTAGTAACAGCAGTTACTATCCGTGTTCCAGGGTTCAGATGCATCGATGGACTGTATTGCTGTCTCAGTTGAGCACTAATGATAGGCCTGAAGTGATTTATGTGCTTCTTCCCTGTTGTCGCCAGACTCATTATGACTTGAATGAGGCATTTGTCACTAGTGTTGTAACCTTGCTGTTATGAAAAAGTTTTGCTAATGGCAATAAAACTCAGGCCTGGTAGCTGGGTGGAGTCGGACCCTGTTTTTTTCAGAGAAATAACTGAAGATGTATCTTAATGTGGACCTAATACACTGCTACTGTAGCTTGGCCTTTTATAGAGGCATAATATTAATAGATAAACATTTGATTTGATGTATTTTAAACATGTCTGCGCTGACAAGTGCTGATAGTTTGTTTTATTCACCAAACATTTGAGGATGACAGTGATCACAACATTTGGTAAAATTATGGGGGTATTGTGTCATTTTTAAAAATGTGC
The DNA here is from genome assembly GCF_002260705.1 of Seriola dumerili. Classification (NCBI taxonomy): domain Eukaryota; kingdom Metazoa; phylum Chordata; class Actinopteri; order Carangiformes; family Carangidae; genus Seriola; species Seriola dumerili. Next base: position 1,468,365 of record NW_019174291.1, read on the forward strand.
CTGTCAGTAGGGGCTGATTGCTTGACCTGCATTGGTCAAATCTGGATGTGCAAAATTACCCATTACAGAAACACACTGTACAGAGGTACGGAGCCCTTTGGGGCCAGTGGGGGAAAAAGATGTGTAGGTTCTGGGTTTAGAAATCTGTGCACACAATTTGTAGGTCGTGCACTCAGATTTGTATACTGTGCCCTCAGTTTCTTGCGTCCTAATGACTTGGTTTGCAAGTTACAAGCACAAAAATACAACACTACACTATGAAAGCTGTGAAACGTCCAATGCATAACACATTATAACACAAGATGTGTCCTGAAAGACGGAGAGACATACAGGCAGAGATCCCTCCATCTGTAGTGAGATTCTGTAGTGTCCTCAAATGACAAAAAAATTACATTTTAAAGTAGAGAAATGTGTAAGTAAAGCTTATAGGTATGTGATAAATACACCATGTCTAAGGTATGGGTTGTGCTGTTTTCTTCCATTGTAACCACTCTGATTTGTGCAAATAAGTGTTTGGGCACTTTGTGTATCTCCTCTGTAACTGCAACATGACTGTATAAATGTAAAAAAAATTGTAATTGGATTAGGATGTATGATACTGTGTACCAATTTATGTCTTACACTGTCTTGCTGGCTTTGCACCTTGCAATAACAATCAAAGTAGTCTGTATATCTGTGTACACATACGATAAATGTCCATATTGGTAATATATCCTGACTTCTTTGTGCTGTTTAGATTGTGTTGAAGTTCTGTGTTGGTGCTATTGAGGCTGCGTTTTTGGCAGTGAAACTCACTTTTCTCAGTGTGTTCCTGGGCGGGTCCTGCTCGACTTGAAACACTCCTGCTGTGAAAGGCTCTATTAACACTGCAGACAGCAAGCTTGGCAGCATGACTCATGCCCTCTAACTTATGACCCACCCAAATCGCCCTCTCACTCAGCTCACCCACTCATCATCCTCCTGTCCCTTTCTGGTACTCACATCCCTGCATTTGTTTCATTACCTTGTTTTTAATCAATTCTTTTCAAGAGTTGAGGGGCTGAGTTGTTGTTGACACTGTATTTTGTAGAAAAACAAGAAGAGATGACTGTAGCAGAATTTAGCAGGCCAACTCCACCATCTCACTCGACGCACCCTCTCTCCTCAGGTGCACAGCAGGGTCTGGTTCTGCTTATAACACACTGACCAACAGCAAGTCTTTGTTTGACTACTGGGAGTGTCTCTTTTGTTACCCACTGACTTCAAGGTTGAGAGGGAGACTAACAGTTTTGTGTGAAATACAGAATTTGTAAAACTTAAAATTTCTACTTTTTGTCGACTTTTTCACAGCAAACATTTTAACTTGTTGTAGTAGGAGAAGTACAGGTGTAACTAATGACGTTAATGATTGTTCCATCCCAGCAAGACATGACAGTATGACAGCAAGCTAGCATGCACTGTACTGGGACCCTTAAACCAAATAAGCTGAGTGGTATTCAGCCATGATTAACTGCTTTTAACGTGCTTTTCTTACTGTGACATATCATCTGTGAAAAAAGGCCCATACAAACGAGGTGTTGACTCATTTTGATGAAACTTTTTTAGGCTCTACCTTGTGGTTGTGTTGTATTGGACTGTGGTATTCCATGTGTCTGGTTGACATTCAGTATATGGAGGAGCAAAAATATTAATAATGGTGTTCTTTTGGTTGGGCCCAACAGCACCACAACTTGGAATCCAAGCTCTGTTGAACCCATCAAATATCACCTTGTCCTCAAAGGAAAATGTCACCAGGCCTTACGTGTAGATAACAAGCCTGGGAAAGTTCTCAGACACATCCTCCCACTTTCACATCAGAATTATTTTTAAATAAAGCCATGTACAGAAGAGTGTATCCATCTGTTCTATGTAGCAGAAAGTGAATTGTCAACAGCAGACTGAACTGCAGTTTGTTTGTTGTGTACATGGGCAGTATACACTTGATATAGTAGTATTATACGGCACAGAGTGACACCTGAACTATGATATTCACAGTGTGGTTGAGACAGTGAGAAAAGCAGCTAGTGATGATGATGAAATGTCTCATTGAAGATGCTACTCTGATGTTTAGTCTATTGCTTTGAAGGAGTTCTTGCATGGATTATTATCCCACACCAGGGCGGCTGTGTTATTATGCCCATTAGGAAATGCTGGAGCAGGAGCAGTTTTCCTGTTATTAATAATGGGAGACAAGCAGTGAGATTGTTGTTGAGCCTGTTGATGACCTCCAGCCAAAGGTCACAGCTGGTAAAATGTCACTAGGCTGATTAATGCTCAGAGGGCGGACATAAGCCAGTCAGTTGATACTTTATTTGCTGAAACACACAGATGCATAAAAACACAAACCATTTTTATCATTGTGATGTGAGTTTTGCAAATAAGCACTCGATTGTTTTATGGTTTTTACTATGCCAAGACAAAGGACCTTGATACAGGAGACTGCTGTTCGTTTCCCCCTTTAAAAACTGATAGTCAATGTTGTTGTTCTGTAATCCATGTCCATTTCACAACTTTAACTGTGTGTTGTTATTGTAACCATGACAACAAAGGTCTGGCATGCCTGCCACTGTTATCAGAGGGTAGGGAAAATGACCCATGTGGTCATGTAGGATAGGATAGTAAAAACAATAATTGAATGTTTTGCAGAGTTTCTGAAGTCGCTGTCTATACCTGTCTGCAACCTTTTGTGAATGCATGTGTGGTATGTTTTACATATGCCACTTGGAAGCTTTACATTTGCATTTTTTCTTTGGTCTTCCCTGCTAACCCTCTTCTTTTTCCTCCTTTCTCCCTGCAGGTCTGATGCTAGGCTGCAGCTGCTTCAGCCACCATCATGTTCACCAAAAAGAAGAAGTCTCGTATCCAGATCTCAGCTCCATCCAACTTTGAGCATCGCGTACACACAGACTTTGACGAGCAGGAGCAGAAGTTTGTCGGGTTGCCGCGACAATGGCAGTCGCTCATCGAAGACACAGCCAAAAGGCCCAAACCCTTCATCGATGTCACTGTCATCACTACTGTAGAGCCACGCAAGGTGGGATGCTTGAAAATTAAATCAGCAAACAAGTAGTGAGCAAAGGAAAATTATGCATATTTAAAAATTTGATGGGAATGTTATGTTTTATGTTTATTTGTCTGTGAATTTTGGTCGCTAGACCTAGCTGCATTTTGAATTTTAATTACAACTTCAGATTTACCACAGCATGGTCACTGCAGTGCGTTGGTCTTCAAAAGCCACATCTAGGTAAACAGTCAAGTTGAGTCTTTTTTACCATGTTACTATTTAACTTGGTGACGCTAATTAAGTCTTAGCTGCAGCTGTCATAGCACAGAATCACAGAAGTTTTACAAAACTGCAAAAATTGACTTTAAGTAGATACTTTGACTAGTGACAAAAACAAGAATATTCAAATTTGAGTACAGAGTAACTAACAAGTCCATTCACAGTTTTACAAGCCATTTGAAAATCCATACAGAATCCTAAAATAGTGAGTGTGTTGTTATGTTAGGACCTCCCATCCTGTCGCCCATTATTAACTGTTTTTTTTTTCTCCAAAAAAAAAATCTTCAGACAATCGTACGTGGCAACAAGATGGGAGCAGACGGCTCTCTGACCTGGTTGCTAGATGAGTTTGACACCATGTCTGTGACTCGCTCCAACTCCCTGCGACGAGGCAGCCCTCCCATCCAACCTCGCAGGGACTCCAGCTCTTCAGGAGGAGGAGGGCAGGAGAATGGAGATCCTCACCACAGACACTATTCGCACCAAGACAGACTAGACAGGTAAGGAATTAAACTGCTTCTCCAGGTGGAGTAAAGACACAGATTTTGATCTAAAATATATAACTTGAATTATTTAATAATCATGTATGTATCTCTGCCTGTTGTTGTGCAACATCATTTTATGATGGACCCAGGAGCAAAGCACAGTTTTTATCGATACAAGCCCATGGTCTGTTACCCCACAAGCATCTGTACTGATGTATGCATCACTTTGGTTCTCAGAGACCGACCCAGACCAGAACACCAGAGCGGCGGTGACCCCCGCCACGGTCAGCGTGCTGTCCGCCCTCCCCAGAGGGATGAGGGACACCAGGGTCGGCCCCAGCAGCAGCCCCGGGGCCAAGAGCCCAGCAGGGCCCCCAGGGACAGACCAGGCTCTGGCCCTCCCCCTCCCCCTCACAGAGACAGAGAGCCAAGGGACCGGGACCAGGTACGAACTGAAGATGAACCCTGTGTCAAAGATGAAACCAGCCTTGCAACCTATTTATTCATATCTATTCATTATAATATTTGTTATTTTAACATTGCTGTTCATGGGATTCACATAGTTCTCTGTCCTGCAGTCATTGTCTTCTAGACCATTATATTAAGTCTTAGCCTTGTTTGTATTTATCAGTCATATTGATATGTCCTTACTCTAAATGAAATAGCAGGTAATGATTTTGTAGTCATTAAAAAATGAGTGCGGGCGGGCTTGTACATTTTAATTGTATGAGTATCTTGAATTTTCTTTAATTTGACATTATAGCATTAAATCCTCCCTGTAGTTGTTGACCACTTACCTTTATTCTTCTGTCCATTTTTCTTTGCAAACTTCACAATAATCCCTCCATCTCTGACCCATCCCTGCCTCTTCTCAGGAGCAGGTGGTTCGCAGGGATCAACCTGGTGATCACAGGCCAAAGTCAAGCTACATGACACGGGATGGCAGCCCTCAATCTCCCAGGGACAAGAGGCCTCTCTCTGGGCCCAACATCCACACCCCAAACCTGCCAGTAACAGAGGGGGTGATGAAGACTGCCCAACAGACCACACGGCCATTTAACACCTACCCAAGGACAGACAGTGAGGGCGGGCGCAGCCCCACAGGACAGGTAAGGACAGCAGCATGAACAGAAAGACAGGCAGACTGAGAGAAAAAAGGTACAAATTAAGCCACTGGCTGATGGATGATAACTGTTATCACCTTGCTCTTTGTTCTCCAGATTTAGCCACTTCTGTCCTGTTTCTCCCTGCTGAAAGCTGTTAGTGATGCTTGTGTGATAACGTCAAGAGTAATGCAGTTCAAATACAGTTTTGTTTTTTTTTTTTTTACTACTTTGTGCAAAGTGCTTTACAGAATTATGTAATAATAAAAAAATTAAACCGTTGAAACAGTGTTTCCATTTTAGTTTTACAGTTAATCTAAGATTTTCCCATACATTTATATTGTAGTAACTACCCTTTTATATCTCGGTGTATTAGGCCATTGCAGGCAATTTAGCAAATTTGCCTTTTAATTAGTCTTTATTAGGCAAAGATTTCTATCTGGTAATTTTATCCATAAAGTCCCTAAATTGAGAAAATTACTATATTAGAATTTAAAACAACATATTCTGTGATAGAAGATTAAATCCATATTGCATCCTCATTATATGTAAATATTTTTGATGGTATAACTTATTAAGACATAACAGTTTCTTCTTTTTTATTAAACTTGCGATGACATTCTTCTGTCTCCGTCCAGCCGATTCGACACCATGAATCTTCTCCTCAAAATGGCCCCTCTTGTGGCTCCACCCGAGGTTCCTCCAGCTCCAAGCCCCCTGTAAGCCACCCACACCCTCATCACACCTCCCACCCCAGCCTGACCCCTGAGACCAACCAGCATCCACACACTCCTCACCCCAACGTTCCAGCTCCACGGCCCCCTGTGCCCTCTGGGCCACCAGCGTCAGGTGCTCCATCCCAGGGCCGCTCACCACAGAGGGAGCCCCAGAGGGTTTCCCATGAGCAGTTCAGAGCGGCACTACAGATGGTGGTGGATCCTGGGGATCCACGGACCTACCTGGACCACTACATTAAGATAGGTGAGGGGTCCACGGGGATTGTGTGTATAGCCACAGTGAAGACCACAGGGAAACTGGTTGCTGTGAAGAAGATGGACCTGAGGAAACAACAGCGCAGAGAACTCCTCTTCAACGAGGTAAGAGTTCATGATGTAGTTGATTCTGTTTGGTAGAGACACAGCGATTCAAAGTAACTCAGTGTCCAAACACACTGAATGTGGTAATAACATGCAACGCTTGATGATTTGAGGACTGCACAGCAGACAGCAAATTGGATTCTTTACTGCACTTACTTCTGTGTTTTAGTACTGTTAATAGTTTTTAATTTTGTTGTATTTCTTCTTCCTTGGCTTCTTAAGTACAAGTAATTGATTAATTTCTATTTACAGTTAATTTGTACCACTGACAGCTGAATAGTATAATGAATCTATCTGAGTAATTTTTGAGTGTTTGATTTTATGTCATCAGAACTCTTAAGTTGTGTTTTTCCCACTGGAAAAGAGATTTTCTTTTGTCCCAATGAGCCATTTACCTCCTTAAATGTATGTTAATACCATAAGTGGCCACTTTATTAGGTTTTCAATCTAACACAATTCAATGCCTTTAATTCTACCCTTACAAAGTTTATAACGTTTCGTTTTTTTGTTGACATTGGAAAGGTGATTATATGTTTATTACCAAGGACATAGTTAAAGATACTTGAATCAATTATATCGAGAGGTGTTTCTATATTTTGTCCCCTCTACTAACATACATAAGGGGGACAGAATATTAGAAGCAATTCTCAATATAATGCAGTACAGTACAACATCATCACTATGACCTCAGTGCTTAAACTTATATTGAGTTAAACAATATTATAGGCATGATAAAAGTAGACTTTATGGTAGATTTGTTGTATTGGTTTGCATTACATTGTACAGGTGTACCTAATAAAGTGACCACTGAGTGTATACTGTAATACATTGTCTAACTAGTCGACCTATCTGTATTTTTCCTACTCTAAACCAGAAGAGAACAATGACCATCTTATCGCCTGTGTATATAAATCTTAAATTGTAACATTCACAAGTCTAAAAAGTAGAATCCATTCTGCCTTGACACAAGAAAATTTTGCAAATATAAATTTCACATAAAAACAATAGAGCTGCAAAACGGGGTATGAAAGTCTGTCTCACAATCAGCTCATGTTGCCTTTAGACATAAAATCATTGAATAAGATCAGACACATCTCATAGAACGACTTTGAACTGCTGCTAGAAATGAGGTTTGACTTTTTAGTACACATCACCACTTCATGATCAGATTAGTTGCTAATGGTGACAGTATATTTTAGACATTTGAATTGACATTTTAGTAACCTGCAGGGCTTCAGCGTGTCTGCTCAGCATTAGTGGGTGCTGATCAATGCAGCATCGACCTGACAGATACACAACAGCCTGTCCACCTGCAAGGTCCCACTGCCATTCTTTTGAGTCTAATAAGTAATGTAATTACGCTCTGTGTCTGTGTCCATTGATCTCCATTGTAACTGCAGGTGGTGATCATGCGGGACTATCACCATGAGAACGTGGTGGAGATGTACAACAGTTACCTGGTGGGAGACGAGCTCTGGGTCGTCATGGAGTTCCTGGAGGGAGGAGCTCTCACTGACATCGTAACACACACCAGGTAAGAGAGAAACGAGAAGTTAGAGAGAAGATTCATTTATCTAGCAGCTGATAACTTTTAAGCACTTAAACCATTGTGGGTGGGTACATGACCTTGCAGTCCATGTAATCCAATATATTTTAATGTGATTTAAGTCTTTTAGTTTCTAACGAAGACTTATTTTATTTTCACCGACTCCCTATTATACTGTGTCCTGCTAATTTCCTTCATTAAATCCCCCACCCACCAAAAGTCTTTCCTTCCATAAGGGGGCAGTGTTATCTAATGTGTCCCTCACAGAGAAAAATACCACTATGGCCTGTGTCATTTTATTTTTTCACGACAGCAAGCAATTTATTGATTTACATGACAGTTTTCCAAATATTCGCAAGTTTTATATCTGACTGTTTCTCTACATAAAACTATAAAACATAGACATAAACCTAAAGTTTTTTTCTGGTCTGTTTGTCACACATCATCAACATGGTTTCAGAAATGATCAAACCTGACAGTAGAGTGAACTGGGGATGTTGGGAATGTTTTAATACTACAAAAACAGATGTGGTGAGAAGTCTAAACTGACATTTCTCTCTGATGTCTCCTTCCCTCTCCAGGATGAACGAGGAGCAGATTGCCACAGTGTGTTTGTCTGTCCTGAAGGCATTGTCTGTCCTCCACACACAGGGTGTGATCCACAGAGACATAAAGAGTGACTCCATCCTCCTCACTCATGATGGTCGGGTATGTACCACAGTCCCTTTTTAAGAGCCACAACCTAGCTCTTTTTAGGCCAGAAGAGCAGCTTTATAAAAGGCATTAAAGCTGTATAAAAAGACTTATTTAAAACAAGCTTCTTTTAAGAATAAAGCAGAAAGTAAAGCAGAAAAAAATCTTTGAGCTGACCAGTCATAGCAAAGAATACTTCAAAGTGAATAATGTAGTAGCAGCACAAATCTGCTTTTATATGTCAAACCACAACACTGGCTGAGGCAGCACTTTAACAGCATAAAAGGCCTTTTTCACAGCAAACGTCTTGATTAACAGCATTAATAAAATTAATCATGGCTCTGTTCCATTTCAATGTTTTAGTAAGCCATTTCAACATGCACAATACCACGGCCCAGTATTAGCACAGTGAAGTTGAAGCAATCATTAATGCTAAGGTTGAGCTTAGTTATTTTGTTATTAGCTGCATCAGTGCTTTTTCTGCTATGACTTCTGGTATGCACATGATTGACGGAGAGCGGCTCCTCACCCATTCCTATTCAGAGTTTGTTCCCCAGGATGCACAAACTCAGTGCAATGCTGCAGCCACTGACAAAAGTTGACCCATTTTTACAAGAATAAAGGGAAAATGTTGGCTGTAAAAAGGAACTTCGTTAACCACCACTGTAGAACTGAGGCAGATGGTAAATCATTTCCTGCTTATTGGCGAACAAGTTTCTGCTTTCTACAGAAAATGAAACCAACATGGTTGCACAGCAACACCAGGGGAAAAAGAGAACTCAGCTTTTGGTGTGTCAGTCAACAAATGCATACATGGTCAACGCCACTCACTGTTAAGTTTGTACTTTGGTGTTTCAGTCATGGTCCAGATGTGATGAGAGAGGACAAAAATTACACAAGACTGTGACTCTGGTTCATATGTTGCTATGTACTTGGTTCCTTTGCAGAGAGCATAGATGTGTGGTTCTCCTGAGCTGAGATCTCACCAACACCATTACTGTGCATTTCAAAGAGGTCTGCATGTGAAGGCAAATCTTCTGCTAAATGTTGTCAGTGGTCTGGTGAAGCTTACATCATATAGATCACATATTTCTTAATGATTCTGGAGACAGAATGAGTAGTTTTCAGCCCACTGTACGACATTTTACTGATTCACTCAACATCAGTCACTCGGCAAGTGCAGATTGAGATCACAGTCACATCACCAAGATGTGATGTAAATCTAAGGCAGACCTTAACATCTGTTATTGCTATATTTGTAGGTAGGCTGAAGGTGGCAACTGTTAGCACTCTGTTTCTCTGTACTTATCCATTCATTGGTGGGCTGTGTTTTTCTTCCACTTTCTGAATCACGTTATTAAATATTAAATTATTTTTGATGTTATTGATGTATTAGGCTTAATTAATTCACATTTTGCTTGCTAAATTAATTGAGCCTCTTGAACTTAACATATATGTCCAAGTCACACATTTAATGATAAGATGAGCTAAACTGTAAACCACATTGTCCTTGATGAAAGCTGATGGGTTTGTGGTTTGATGTCTTTGACAGCTGGGGTTTCACCCATCATCTTGGCCTTTGGCAGTATGCACGGCTAGGCAGGCCTGCACAGCAACACTGAAGTGCTTCCTCTATATTGTTGTGCTCTGTTAGCCAGAAAAGGCACCTGCAGGCACCACTTCACATTGCTTATTTTCCTGCTAATGTATTTCTCAGAGGATACTCTGCATCACTCTGTTCTGTGATAAAGTGATATCAGCAGAAATGATCAAGTCTGACCTGTTTGGAGGATGTAATGATCTTTATTGATCTGGATGATGAAAAAATGGAAAGTATTGTCTGTGTGCAGTTATATGTCTGCACCAAAGGGTGTAAAATTCCTCACACTGTCTTCTTTGTGTCCTTTTGTGGCAGGAGAAATTTTGGATGCGCATGTATTTGAAAACACTGAAAATAAACATTTCTAATTTGAAGTAGTGATGAATGTTTAAATAGTAGCAGTTTGATTTCAGGAAGACTTCTGAGTGCTCACATGTTCACTCAGAAAACTTCTGCTGGCTGATGTGGTGTTTTGGTGCTGAGCCGGGTTTGAGTTTTGCTTGTGGTTAGACCTGGCAGGGGAAGCCAACCTGACCAAGCATGGACAGTTTCTCATCAGTGGGGTGGGTGTATTTTAATTAATTAATTTATTTTCTTGGTGTGTCTGAATGCACCAGTGCACTGGGTGGTGTATGTGAAAGAGTCTTTCAGACATCCATTCTCTGATTAACTCATTTATCAGTGTTGAGGTTATATTTATAAAAAGCTTTGTAGGTAAAAGTGTTAGTGTTGTCTATGAAGCTCAGCTTGTCAGTGGCAGCCATGTCATCGTCTCTATGTATGTGAGTGTTCATACTTGTGTGCACCACTTCTCATTGCAAGTTTCATTTCTCTCTCAGCCATCTGAGGAGAGCGGCCGGCCTCATGAACAACATCAAAGGCTGGTTGTCTGTCTAGATACCAACCACGCACAAACTTTCTCAGAAATGGGTGGACAGCAGTGGTGGCTCAACTATTGTGGCATATGAAGCTGTGGCTGAGATATCTAAATTGAATATTTTTATGCAGCTGAAACACATCTCATATATCTGTTTATATTGAACTTCCCTTCATCTGTCCATGATCAAAAGTCATATTGACTATGCTGAATCAATTTATAATAATATGCACTATGAATAAGCGACTCCCAAACCTGCACCGCAGTGCCAGACATTCCTCCACATTCATTTTTCAGCCCTATCACAGCATCAGAAAAAGTTTCTGGCTGCTCTGACAAACATTTAAGAAATGATAAATAAAGTGGATACAGAGAGTTATTTTATTTCTTCAACCTCACATACACTAATTTCATGTTAAAAACATCTTGGCTGTTACAGGCACTATGTTGTGTACTTTCTGTGGGAAATAATCCTGACATTTCCACCTCTCTTCTGTCTCCAGGTGAAGCTGTCAGACTTTGGTTTCTGCGCCCAGGTGTCCAAGGAAGTGCAGAGAAGAAAGTCTCTGGTTGGAACACCGTACTGGATGGCACCAGAGCTCATATCCAGGTTGCCTTATGGACCAGAGGTAACACCCAGATGTTTTTCCTCAGGATCTTAGCATTATTTGAACGTCTAAACGAGCACATCTCTTCTAATTGTTGATGGTCTCTTCACATTTTGTCCAGGTGGATATCTGGTCTCTGGGCATCATGGTCATAGAGATGGTGGATGGAGAGCCACCATACTTCAATGAGCCACCACTAAAAGCCATGAAGATGATTCGAGACAACCTGCCTCCCAAACTGAAGAATCTGCACAAGGTACAGAGACAAAAGCAGAAAACACTTGTATGCACAACCAGTAGCAGATGTCACAGATGTCCTTCTACCTTCAAACACAAATATGCATTTCTTTGTGATTTCCCTCAGCTAAAACAACAAAATCAAATGCATAGAAAATCATTATTTGTTTGGTATTATAACAGTTAAGCTTTTGCTTCCACGAGAGGAAGAGAAGAAACAAGTTAGTTGTGTTTTTTACACATTGGCTGTGACAAAAGGGTTTGATTACAATCTGTGTCATTTTTTTTATTGTAACTGTCATTGAGTGCTTGAGGTTGAGAAGTGATACACCAGCTGTTGAGTAATCTGTGACCTTTTTATTGACTTTTTCTTCATTGATTCATCGTTATCTCTGCCCTGGCACAAGTCCCATTACTATTGCCACCTCCCTGACTGATGGCATGTAATTCACAAAGGCAATAAGATGGCATTTTTGAGATTAAAGGATTAAGACAGCTAAATAAGCAGTTGTCAAGCAGACATGTGAGGCACAGATAGGGGTAATTGCTCTGTAATTTGCCCCACCAGTTACTTACTACCCTCCAACCATTCGGTGACTGACAGTGAAGGCTGTTTTGGCTGATGGTGTGGGCTTATATATATTGACATGCAGGTTGGAGTAGAGTAGCAAAAAAATACTCACAAGTCATTTTTTTGTTTGTTTTTTGTTCAGTTTTTTAAAAACACAAATCTCTGACCATCATTTTGCCAGGGGCACTAAGTTTACATGCACTGTAGAAATCCAATTATTTCTAGCATTTAGCAGTAGCTTGTTTTTAAATGTCATATCACAAAATCTGATTCCATTTAAGAATAAAAATGGTGAACACATTTAGATTTCTTTTTTCTTTTTTTTTTTTTCTTTTTAATTTTTTTTTTGGGGGCTTTTTGTGCCTTTAATGGACAGGACAGTAGAGAGACAGGAAATGGGGAGGCAGAGAGAGGGGGAACGACACGCAGGAAAGGGCCGTCCGAAGTGGGAGTCGAACTGGGGGCCAGCTGCATCGAGGACCGCAGCCTCCACACATGGGGCGCCCGCGCAACCCACTGCGCCACGCGACGCCCCCACACATTTAGATTTCTGATGAAGAGATATATTAGATGTTTAAATGTATAATTACTCCTGTGCTGAGTGTCCCTACATCCAGAATGATTGAATGAATGTTTTCTCCCTCTCTCTTTACCTTTCTCCCAGGTCTCCCCTGTGCTCAAGGGCTTCCTGGACAGGATGTTAGTGCGAGACCCGGCTCAGAGGGCCACAGCCAGTGAGCTTCTCAAACACCCCTTCCTGACGAAGGCAGGTCCGCCATCTTGCATCGTCCCTCTGATGAGGCAGAACAGGATGAGATGAGACGTGACAAGTGGACCTCCAGACTGTGGTGGGCAGCGTGTGCAGGTTCAGATGGAACAGAATACTCCTGCACACAGAGTAGTGGCCCGCAGAGGTCAGAGGTCGTGGATGAGAGGTCTGTGCTTCAGGCAAAACTCTCAGAAAAGTGCTGTGAGCTGCGAAGTGTGAACCAGGTGTGCAGGAGTATTCTATTTTTCTTATGTGAATCACTGAACTGTGGGGAGTGTATTCCCTGAATAAGAGGCAATAAGGCGGTGTGTGTGTTTGTGTGCGTGTGTGTGTAAACATGTTGCCAGCGCTGTTAATGACAGTGTTTCATGGCCCGTGTGTGTGTGTGTGTGTGTGTGTGTGTGTGTGTGTGTGTGTGTGTGTGAACTCTCTCTTGGAGTCGTGAAGGTGGAGTACAGAGAGGAGAGAAGCCACAACTTGCCTGTTGAATGATTTCAGCTGCTTTCATTTAAACACTTTGTTTTAATTGAAAGGCATGAGCTGAGAAGATCAAGGACTGTGGCTGTTTTTACTTTTCCATTTGGACCTTACCTGGATTTTAAGTGTGAAGGTTGGGTTTTGCACACCAATGAGATGCTTTTAAGGAGCCGAGAGCCTGTTGGCTAATTTTAGAGATGGTCTGAGCGACATTTTAATCTCACTATTGGACAGTCTGGAAGCTGAATTTTCTTCACTACAAGGACTTCTCTCACTGACGGATCCCAGGCTCAGACACTGTCCTCGTCACACCCAGAACTTACTACTGAGGGAGGAACTCTTTTGGCTCGAAAATGAGCTAGACTGACTTTATATTGTAGCCATAAAAACACTAGCTTTCTCTTGTAAACAAGAACACATACACTAAGTCAAAACGTAAACACTGGAGTTGTGGTTTTTTAACAGATGAATTTTTCTCTTATTTTCTCCTTATTTTCCTGTGTAAGTACAATGAACATAGAGAGATATATCAGTTTTGATGTTTTACTATCTCAATTTTGTGGTTTGTGTTTTATTATTATTATGATTTGTTGTCTGGTTTATTTTAGAGTGAGATGTGATAATTTCTGAAGCACTGTCGACAAGAGATAGAAGCTGCACTCCCAGTTGATTCCAGCGCGCAGATAATAGACACTATAGACATGTTATTTTGTTTTTTTTTTAGATCAGACCAGATAGGACTTTTGACCATTAACCTCAGTGGTCAGAGGTCAGTCAGATGAGCAGAAAAGGTTTTTATAGAAACACAAAAGCTACAGAGAAAATGAGGATGAGAGTACACCACATTAAAACTAAATGGGTCTAAAATCCTGATAAAACAGATAAACATCATTTCCCTGTTTTAGCATTTTTTTTAAATCTTTTAAACATCTGGCTCTTACCATGAGGTTTTCAGGAGAATAGGCTTCACCACACCCTGTTTTACTTAATTTTTTTTATTTCACAAACTAAAGGTTGAGGTAGGAAATAAACGTGAGCTGCTTTCAGGGCAGTTGGCGAGTTGTTTTCAATCTGTGGTGCATGTCAGCTTCCTTGTAATGTAATCACTCTCCCTCCACAAACACACAGCAGTTGCTGTAAATGGTCAGCTGCTGACGTGAAGGAGCCCTCATCGTGTTGTTCTACTACGCCGCTCATCCAGGTGAATCAATTAATGTTTGATTGCCTAGTTAATGCATCTGCCAGACTGCTCCTGAATCCACCTCCAAGTGTCAGTGCGTGGAAGGAGCAAACTGTAGGTCTTTGTCATTCGCCGAGTACCTTATTTCTAAAACTCTTACACTAATCCTTGTGACACACAGAAAGTAGTAATAGTGTTAGAGATCAGGAAAAAAAATGTTGCTCATGCTCCTTATGTGTGTGTGTGTGAAGATATGGAATGTTTTATTATTTAATGTTTGCATTTAATTGACATGCATTTGGCAGTTGACAAGGTAATAGAAGAAGATGATAATAGAAGTACTTAGAAAGGAGGAAACATGTTCATGAAAATTCACTCTGAACACTAGTTGAATAACAGCTGCTAATAATGAAAACACTCACACGAATGAGCTTAAAAGAATCATCAGACCTGGGTAAAATTTTGAATGGCACTGAGACAAACCTCAAAATTAAACATCACTTTAAGTTTCAAGTTGAGTAAATTTCCCTACAAAACAGACTCCTCAGATTATTTCTGTTAATTTTATGACCAATGACCAACCAGGAGCAAAAACCTTCCCACCATCTTATGTGAACATATGTAGTTTGCTGGAGATTCTGCCAGTTCACAGATAGGAGCTCTGTAAAGGGGCTGAAAACAGCTTTTATAGTGGACTGAAAAACACTGCTGTGACTCATTTGGAGTACAAGGCATGTGGGGGGGGTTTCACATCAGGACATTCAGATCAGTCACTGTAAATTATGCAAAATTCTGTTTCATATACTCACCTTATTGTCCCCTCTACCAAACATCACCCAAAGCCCCCTCAGCACACTGAATGAAACCACAGAGAATTAATTACAGCTGAGTGAGGCCCAGGTCTGGTTATTATACACCCACTTCTGCCCTCACAGGTGTCTTTATCAGCGGATATCTGTAGTTTCACACTGTACCTCGTAGCAATGAACATTTATACAGAAGATCAAATTAAAGATAAGACTGTGTCCCAGTCATCTCTCTCAAGGTAATGAGATGCACATAAACACAGCCTGCAGATACATTCCCCTCTCTAGGCCAAGGCTGCTGTTTCCATTCCTTCTATGTCTTCCAGCTGCTGCAGAGAAGAGCCTCCTCTCATCAGAGCAGACCGCAGTCTTGTAGCATTTTGAAGACAGTCAGGTGCTTCTTAAAATTAACGCATGGAAACATTTTCTCAAACTTCTAGATGCTGTCTCCTGTCAGAAATACTCGCTTTTTAAAACTACAGTTTAAAACTGCAACTAAACAAATGGACATTTTTTGGATTGCGTAGCACAGTCACTGCACAGAACGCTGTCAAATACTTTTCTACATACATATGCAGTATACACTGCTATACATCCTATACTGCAGCTGTAGGCGCCCTGTACTCCAGCTCTCGTGTTGATAGAGTAAATGATCACTTGTGCAAACCAGTGACTGTGAGGCCTTGTACAAATAGTGGCAGCACAGAGTAGGATGAAGTAGGTTTTTATTCCAAGCTAATGAGTTTTTTTTTCTAACATGGTTGACAATTTGTGTAAAGCACAGCTAGCTATAGTTTGTGACCAGAGAACTAAAGTCATCACCAGTTTATTAATGTTGCTAAGATCACTGACTCCTGCAGCAGCACTCTGCAGGGGCATGTGGCTGTGGTTACTGTGATGATGCTGACTCCATGAGGCTGTACCTTAACCCAAATACTTCCTTCCAGACATTGTTATCTGTAACTACAAGCTCTAGTCATATTTTCACTTAGTTGAACTCTGTTGTCTCTTCTCTTAGTAGATTTATTAAAGAAAATGAAGAGTGAGAACAGAGACAGTTTAGTTTCCACTTGCTAAAACACACATCATGACTTTTCTTGGCCAGACTGAAGCTGCTTCAGAACCCGTTTGGTTTGAGCCACTGCCGGTAAACTTTGTACCTGATAGTTTTTTGATTCGAAAGCATTGACAAGAAATTTGTAGCTGCTGTTTTGTTTACTTTGGCCACTTATCAGACAGTGAATTTTCAGCTCTGTAAGTTTCTGGATGTTTTTGTTGTGATGTTTCATGTTTGTAGCCTTTTGCTTCTAATCAGAAACAGGATGTCTGAGCTGAATGAGATGATAGACTGAATGACAATCAGATATAGTCGAGGTAATTCAGTTCAAGCTCTGATATTTAAGATAAGACACTGAATTTGTTTGTTTCCTGGTTTAAGAGTGATTCCTCAAAATCAGGATGTCACATTTGAATACGGATCCCAATAGAAACTTTTAAATTGAAGACCAGTTTATTCATCACTCAGAGTGTTTTAAATAATTGTAAACATTTGAAAATAGACTTTATGATGAAGCTGAGAACGTCTGCTAAATGCTAGTAATTTGCATCTGGTGTGTCCTGCTGTACTTTTTAACAGGCCCTAGGCGGCTGGTTAAATGGGTGTTTTATATGTGACTGATTGTTAAGGCCACTGTTAGGCAAAATATCATAATTTGAGATTTTGAGAGTGAAGTCATAATATTACAAGAAAAAGTTGTGCTGTTTTGGGGGAAAAGTTGTAATTTATTGAGAGAAAGTTGTAATATTTTGAGAAGAATTATATAACAAAAATGCAAAAAGCAAAATGTTGGTGTTCTGCTTAGATAAGGTAAATTGGAATACGTTTTAGAATTTCCTGAAAGTCCATACTGCAGCCTACAGTTAATATTTTTACTTGTGTTCCACTTGTGTTTGAACTGTACCTAACTGGGTTCATTTTCATTTCATTGAAAATAAGGTGCTTACATTTTTTTTCTCAAAATGTTACAACTTCATTCAGAAAATTAAATCTCTGATCATTTATATATATTCCTAACTGTGGCCTTAATGCTCATTGTATATAAATTCCTGTTTATTTGTTTTTTAATCCCTTGTCCTAACTGCCTTTCATCCAGGTGTAAACAAACACACTTTCTATGGTATTACAGACTGTGTTGTTCCTGTTATGCCTCATCCTACATTTGATCAGTTGTCCTTCGATTATCAATGTGAAAATCCCAAATATGTTCTCTCTACTTGTGGACTGATGTTGCTTATTAGACTGTAACAACATTTTTATGGACCAGAGTTATACTGCTTCTGTGAGGGTACATGTGTGTGGACATGTATACATATTCATGAGTTCATGCCTTAACACTAACGATCACTACTTGACGGATTACGATTCTGCCTCGACACTAAGACTGTTAGTGATGGTGGAAGCAAACCTCCATGATGCTTTGTTCTTCTCATCTCACATATCTGAAAAGTTTTCAAGTGATTTTAATGTCATTTGTTTGCCAAGTGGTGTCTGCATCTTTTGGCTGATGTGTTAAATTTAACAGCTCTCATTGACATTCCTCACAGAGAACACTTCAGATTGAGGATTTTTAATGTGGTTACTGAGTGCCTCAAAGCCGGCGCTCTTCTCACCTTGGTGTTGTTTCCTGATGGAGAAAAGATGTAGTCCACAGAGATTTTTCAAGAAGCAGGACTGCTGGCTCCTTGCTTCACAAAACTGACTTACAAACGTGTCTGTTGATTTCTTTACTAGCAGGAAATGAGCAGCTCCATTGCTGCTGTTCAGGGTTCATTGTTTTGCTTCAGCAGCACGTTGACGGACATTTCTCCTTTTAGGTGAGTAATATTGATTCTTGGAAAACCCCCTGCAGGACTTCACCTCTGGTTTCCACAGTGAACGTGTCGTTACTGAGGCTCATTTCTGGTGTCACCAGAATCCATGACCACTACTGACCAACAGCCTACTCTACAAGATATGTGACAAAAAAAGCAAAACAAATGAATTCTTCCTCTGTTCAACTGTAATGATTCTCGTTGACTCGCCTCTTGTTTAAAAGCTGATTTCGTTGATCTGTTGCAGTATTGGCATTTTGTCATGCATCAGATTCCAACAACTGTACCTGCACCATCTTGTTTTTGTAAATTTCACTGGTATTGTAAAAACATAGACTACACTTTGAAAATTTTACTTTTTTTGCAAATACAATTTTTGTAAAAGTCATCCATGGTGTGTGTTTTCTGTAATACTTTTGTTTTGAAATGTTATTTTTCCACAGAGAAGAGTTTACCTGCAGAAAAAATACATCAGAGAATGTAAAAAAACAAACATGGCTGGAAGTGACCTGACAGTTAGCTGCTCTGTGCAGCTTTAATGCTCATTACATACTGAAAAAAAACAAACGTTGGATGCATGAAAAATGTAAAGTTTAACCTGAGGGTGGTGTCAGAGGAAAATCATGTTGTAAATCAAAAGCATCTCATCAGCATTTTGCTAAGCTGCGCTCAGACTTTAATGCTAATGTTCGTTTAATTTCCATGTTGCTGTAACTATTGGATCTCTATGTGCTGGTAGCAGCATGTCAACGTGAATACATTCACATTTAGCTTGTAACATGAAGCTTGTTTGTGTTAAATGTTAGATTGTATGATGCAACCCATGACACCAGCATTTCCTTGTGATACATGTTGGAAAGAGCAATCAGAGCACAGGCACTAAATGATCTGGCTAACATTATAAATCACTGGTGCAGAATAGTTGCATATGAACATAAATCATGTTGAGGAATTTGTATCTGATGATGTCTTTCTCTGATGATTTGTCTGTGCAGAATGCAAAGAAGCTGTTGCTCTTTGATTGTGACAGACTAACCTGAGACCTAAAACAATCTCATAAACATATTTTTCTCTTAGACTACGCTGTTTTTCCTTTCCTTGTATTTTTCAACACCAAACCAATAATCCAAATCAGTCTTTACATGTGACGTGGTTTATTGTACATAAAATATATACATTTCAGTTCTTGTAGCATTATTACATCTCCAAAGCAGCTGCTTCCTTTAGAAATTTTCACTAACTGTGGATGCAAAAGACTCTCTGCAGGAACTTGTAACTTGTTTGAGAAGCACGCTCAATCTGTTCTGACTTACACCATCCTGCCTGTAATGTTTTTTTTTTTTTTTTTTTTTTTTTTTTTTTAGATTAGTGATCACAGTTAACACACATAAGCATTTGGCAGCATGGATATGTGGGTTTAAAAAAGATGCATGACTTTCCAGAGTACTGAATGACTTATATGGCATGAAATAAGCCAACTGGGTAAAATGAAACACAACATCAACTGTGGTACCTCTTGGAATATCTCATCCAGGTGTTGGTGTTTTTGCCAGATAACCACTGGGGTTCGATAAACACAAACACGGCATCAAACAGCAACACAGGTCCAGAAATGCAAAATACACAATGAGCTACTGCTTTACTGATGAAGTGATTCAGGCAGACTCAGTCATTAAAGGATGAAGAGATCTGAATAGGTTTGAATAAACGAGCCTGCACTGTATCAGATGTCATAACGAGGCCTAAATTGAAAGCCATCTTTCACAATAACCTCAGTGACTAATTACATGACTGATGACGTTCCCACACGCTGCCTGGTGATCTGGTACTGCCGTAGACCAGCCATCAGTGGAAACCCTGAAGATTCCTCTGCTGTATTACAGCTACAGCCAGAGTCAGCGCGTTGTATTTTTAGCACTTCCGTCAAGTCGCCTCGTCAGTTGAAGTGAGCAGTGCCAGCTCTGCAGGCTGCACTGCTCCTCAGCAGAGCTTTCACTGTAAACAGTCAACATGAAGGTTGGGCTCCTCCAAACAGTGACAGCTATTATAGACCACAGGCCAGCTGTGTTTGTGGTGCGTGTGTTTGTGTTTGGTGAGGACGCTTTTTACTGCTTCTTCGGTTCTTTAGTTTAAGATAAAAACCTGAGTTCAGAGTTTAATGTAGAAGACAGGCTTCGTGTGTATTTAAGCGTGGTGGGGTTGGTCACTTTAAAGAGAGTATAGAGTTAGTTTATTCATATAGAAAGTATATTAATTATAAGTATAGTCATAGAGAAATGCATTTTACCCAGTAGGTGCACATACACAATGAAACTAGGTCACCAGTTAGGAACGTGTTGCAATATAGGAACAGGATAAGATAATGTAACAAGCACGTGGAGGACAAACTACTTCTGCTTCAGAACTAAGATGTGAAACTGTGATAAATGTATCTGTCAAATTATAATATAACTGTGAGCAATGTAATAGATAAATAAGATATGGAGTCTGTTTACTTTCAGTGCTTTTCAGGTGACTGCGCGATATGTTGAGGTTCATGGCTTCAAAAGTAGGCCTACAAATAATTCACTGTGAATTCAAACTGTGAACTATTGTAAAACTGTTTCCAGTAAGTTCGATTTGCTTGGTCTTCATTTGTGTGGTTATTCTAATGTAGCCTGCTAGAGCATATTTTTATTTTGGTATTAGCCACAATTTCCTTCTCCTAATCTGTGTGTGTGTGTGTGTGTGTGTGTGTGTGTGTGTGTGTGTGTGTGTGTGTGTGTTCATGTCTTTCTATTGCTGTGGGGACATTTTGGCCAGTCTTCACAACTTCAAAGGGCCTTTTCAGGTTTTGGTTAGGGTAGGGGCTGGGGAATGCATTGTGTCAACAAGTGTCTTCACAGGGAGAATAAGACAAGAATGTGTGTGTGTGTGTGTGTGTGTGTGTGTGTGTGTGTGTGTGTGTGTGTGTGTGTGTGTGTGTTCTTTAAGCTCAGGGTAAGGTTGTGTTTAAGGTTAAGGGACAGGGTTAGGCAAGTAGTCATAAGGTTAAGGTTAAACAAGTCTCCAGGAGATGAATGTATGTCGATGTAATCAAGACACCATTGTGTGTGCGTGTGGGTGTGAGTGTGTGTGTGTGTGTGTTTTGGTGGGTTGGGGTGGGGGTGGGGTGGGGGGGTGGGGGTGTTGTTAAGTGAGTATTTCCAGAATATGACGGAGCCGAGCGGGTGGGCGGTGCTTGGCGGCGCGCAGCAGCCAATAGGAAGCCTGGTTGTCGCTGTCAAACACAGCTGATCGATGAGTCAGGGAGCGACAGCCGAAAAGGTCCCACTTGTTGCTGAGCAGGAGCGGCGATCGTCAGCTGGCCACCGAGCTTTGATCCATACTCACTTCCCATCCTGAAATCTGTCCGCAGATAAAACTAGAACCATCTGTGCAGCCTGAACAGCTGCTTCAGTGCAGGATCACTCTGCTGCCGCCTGGTTCACAGCTCTCAGGTGAGTTGGTTTTACCATTTAAACCTCTGACAGCCGCTCCATTCAAAGAGAGGGCTGTCGGTGTTTTAACTTTACCCGGCGGTGTCAGCAGCTGACCGTCACAGCGGAGAGAGCCGGTCACTAAAATGTGTTCAGAGATGAGACGTCGGTAGTTCCGTCCTCCCACTGGCTCTGTGAAAAAGACGAAAAAGACGCGCTGTGTTTTTCTGTTTATTTAATTTGTGGGCAGTAGATTGAATGTGTGGTGAAGTAGTCTGGAGTTCATACAGAGCTAATATATTAGAATAACATGTAAACGGGCCCTATTCATTATTACTGTTACACTAATATAGCCTAAGCCATAAAGGCTGCACAGTTAATAATCAGAGGAATATTATCGAAGCTCCCAGTCACACACTGGTGTTGCCGAGGAACAAATGAGCTTTTTACATAATAAACTGCGTTACTATATACTGTCAGCCATCAGTGGGATTCATACACACCTTAATGAGGGTCCACTGAGTGGGTCAAATTGGTCTTTGACTGACAGGGTCTTTGGAGGTTTTATGGAGGGAACAGGTTGTTGTAGGTCCATAAGTGTATCCAGTTGTTCAGTGCTTCCTTTAAGCGAGCTTGAGCGGGATTCATGTGTCTGAAGCGGCTGGCAGGGGTCCCTGACTGTGTCTCTGGGCCACCAGGTTCCAGAGGTTCTTCAAAGGGCTCAAGTCAGATTTTTAAAGGTTTTTTAAGAGTTTATTTTCTCTCTTACTAAATCCAGAGCTGGAACAATTAGTTGATTAATTGACAGAAAGATAATCTGTATTTTAATTTTGATTGATTGTTCCATTATTTTCCGGCAGAAAACTTCTCTTTCCAGCTTGTCAGATGTGAGACGTGTGTTTTGTATCATTGTAGATGAGTTATCTTTGGATTTTTGACTGTTTAACCCTAACCCTAATTAAGGGCATTTTTCACATTTTTGTACATTTCATAGAGCAAAAAATTGATCAAAGAATGGAAAAAATAATATAGCAGTAGTTGCAGCCCTTTAATTCTGATAGGCATGATATCAGTCTTGTTACCTCGTATGTGTGTGTGTGTGTGTGTGTGTGTGTGTGTGTGTGTGTGTGTGTGTGTGTGTGTGCCTTCACCTGCCCTGCTGTGACTCTCATTTCCCCAAATGGCACCACTTGACCCACAGATATGACTGAAGTGTGATGGCTTGTTCTCCCTCTCAACATCTGGCTCATCTGCATTTCAGCTCAAGTCAATACAATTTTATTCACCCATGTGAGGAGAATTGTGTGCAGCAACTCACACAGTAGATAAGAAAGTGCAAAAGCAAAGACAACAAGCTTATTAACACTTAAACTATTATTATTATAGCTTAATTGGTTAAAATACATTGATAATAAATAATCTATTTTAAAATGTCTAAAAAGATACACAAGGTAAAGAGGGATTGACAGCAGCAGCGAGTGGGATGAAGCTGCTGGAGTACATGAGTTACTATGACAATGAATGTGTGATTTACTTGGTTAAGCTTCTAATATTTAATCATTGACTTCACAAGGTGAACTACCAACACAGTCCAAAAATAAATATGTTGATGCTTTTTCTCACTTTATGACTTTATTAGCTCTTAGTTTAAACCAGCACTTACTTAGAACATGAAGCGTTTTATGGATTACAACATGTCAGCGCACGAATGTGTTGAACCACATTATAACAGAAACTGGGTGAAATGAGTTGTGGTGGGTCTACCACCCTCCACTTCAACCAACACCACCCTCCACCTCCTCCACTGCATCCCTTTGACCTGCAATGCACCATCAGCAGTTCCACTGCATGCTGTGCATGTTCATTGTGCGTTGTGTACACTGACTGTTCGGAGCATTACCAACACCAGCTCATCCTGTCAAACGGACTGAGTGGCTGGAGGTAATAATACGCTGCCTCACGGTGTCCTTCAGTTTAAATGAAAACAAATTCAATTCAGCCAAGAGGAACCTTTCGAGGTGTGGTTACAGGTCACATCTTTGTTTTGGTGAAATTTGATTCACTTCCTTCTTGCTATGTAAACTACTTGCAAAGAATCTTTTTTTGTACAGTTGTGATGCTGTTGCAGGTTTTATTGACAAAATCAATCCACACATAGATGGACATTTAAACACCTGCCACCACACTGAAAACTACAGTACCTGTCTCCAGGACACACACACACACACACACACACACACACACACACACACACACACACACACACACACACACACACACACACACAGCTTGTTTTAGTTCTCATAAAATTAGTAAAGTGTGTCAAGGTAATAAAACCATGTCAAGTAGGTTTATTGAGTTATTGAGCTGTTAAAGCAGATATCATTAGTGCTGAGGTACAGTACTGTGTCATAATGAGACAAGAAAATATTTCATGTTTTCCTCAGATGTGATTAAAAACTAGCTTCAGGTCTTAATGATAAGAAACACAGTGAGTTGAGCCGTCTGCAGGTTTGGAGCTGTTAGTTTCACATGTTCACAGATGCTGAGGCAGCAGAGCAGAAAGAGCAAAGTTCACACTGGCAGAGCAGGAGCCACCTCCATAGCTACTGATCAACCAGACTGTCAGATGTGGTTCTGTAGGTGATGACACTCAAAACTACTTACTACCAGCTAAGTGTTACAGTGCCAAAGTAGACTTCCAGTGGTCCTCCTGGTGTTCTCTGAAGTCAGTTTATTCCTGGTGTTCAGGTGTTTCTCAGGACTCAGGTGATGTGGCTGTTTCCTGCAGAATGTTTTTCCTGGGCTTTTCCCCCGTGGAAAGTTTCTCCCGCTGGAAACCTTTTTTTCTTCTTTCTCATCTGTGCCATCGTGGCTCCCGTTAACTCCCCAGCTCTTCTTCTGTTTGCACCAAACAAATCACTGTTGTGGCTGGAAACATAAAATATATCACTTCCTGTGTGCCAGAGAATATTTCCAAGAAAGAGCCAGCAGGCGCCGAGTGTTTACAGCTGCAAATGTTGCTTTACGTCATTTAAAGCAGCATAATGTGGTACTTGTTTGACACCTTTATCTGAATCACCACTGAGAGTGTGCACACATAACCATGGTGGGCTTCCAGTAAATGCAGAGTCAGTTTAACATGAAGTCGCTGACCTTTTATACATAAAAACTACATGTTGGTGATTGTTTTCTGCTCAGTCCGTGTTGTGCAGTTGTGAGGCTGTATCCGGTCAACTGATGAGATGCTCAGAGACTGTGTCCGTCACGTTTCATGTAACACCACTGCATGTCAAAGCAGAGGAAGATTGTATCAGATAATACTGAGATACATAGATACACTGACATTTAAGGCGTGCCAGAATAACGTCAGCAGTGATTCTGATTATGGTGTTGATGCGTCACATCTTTTTACACATGTTTCATTCATGAACTTGTGAGGATATGGTGTGAGTGATGCCGGTCAGTCATTTCACAGACCTGTTATGGTCACAGCAGCATCACAGCGTGCAGCTCTCATCTGACGGGAGCTGTAGTTACAACCAGTTTAGAGAAAGAAAGAGAACCATTTTTTATTTTATGTTGTCAAAAGATTCTGTTGCTTCTCTGTTTCCAACTTGACAAACATTACAGCAGAAGTTATAATATCACAGAGGGCCATGATGACTAAGATGCAGACATCCCACGCAGGCTGTGGTCACAGAAGATGGAGCTGTGAATATGTGTGTGTTTCAGTGTGTGTGTGTGTGTGTGTGTGTGTGTGTGTGTGTGTGTTAAACCTCTGCAATGTTTGAATTCTGTATGTGTGTGTGTGTATGTGTGTGTGTGTGTGTGTGTGTGACTGGCATATTGAGGCAGGTTGGCCCTCCCTCGCTGCTCTTGAGATGACTGGCATCTCTCCTGACATTAAAGCACAAAACACACACTAAAGATAGCAAAGCACAGACAGACAAACATTTCCACACACTGAAAACACTGTGGCATTTAGGCTGGCACTCTCACACAGGCCTGGCTCTGTTGGCACT
The DNA here is from genome assembly GCF_002260705.1 of Seriola dumerili. Classification (NCBI taxonomy): domain Eukaryota; kingdom Metazoa; phylum Chordata; class Actinopteri; order Carangiformes; family Carangidae; genus Seriola; species Seriola dumerili. The sequence continues at coordinate 1,494,069 of NW_019174291.1, forward strand.
AGTTTATCTCAGGAAGTGTGTGCCCACGAAGAGTGTGGTGCAAGTCATCTGGAGAAAGAGTCTGGGTTCTTGCGGTGATGGGTTTCTGTTTCAGCATTAAGAAAGTTTTACTGCTGCTCAGCTGCAGCGCTGTCAAGTGTGATTATTGGTCAATATGGTCAGTGATGAAACTGTGTCACAGTCAAAGGTTTCACACAGTTTAACTCCTTGTTGACTGAAAGGTTGAGGACAGGACAAGTTTACTGACATGTTGAGGATGTAGCAGAAGACAGAAGAGACCTTCTATGGTCCATCTTAAAGTTCCTCTCCAGACATGTTTTACACTATGTTTAAATCATCTGCTATGATTCATATTTTTGTTTAAAAAGTGAAAAAAAAAAGACTCTTGAATCAAATCTAGTGCTCTTACGTCCTCATTGAGAAATCAGGCCTTGTGCCCCACCCACATCTGGTCAGTCAGACCCAGACTCAGATGAGGAGTCTGTCGTGACCAAAATCAGAGACTAGCAGACGTATCAGAACGGTTAGCTAGTTAGCATCTTTTACCCCAGACATTCTCTTGTTAAAGCTTCTCACTGAATATTTTTGGTTGTGGATCAAAACATGTGATAACATCACCTCAGGTTTTCCTGATCTTATGTAGACTAATGATTAATTTGGAAACTAATCAGCAGATCAATCAATTAAGAAAATATTGGTCAGCTGCTTTTCTTTTCCGATGTGTTTGTTGTCTAAAGTTACGTGGAATAGTTAAGTGGAACACTTTGTAAAAGTCCCTCTTTGCATCACAAACAACAGAAAATGTCAAACCACAGCCATGACAATCAAGCACTGTTTACTGTATTAGTGTTAATTACATCAAGATACCATCTCATTTTAATGATGGTGTTTAGATGATGAATTCCATGTTAACACCTTGTTAAATGAATGTCTGCACATTTAAGTTCAGCCTGGGGGTTTTCATGCACACACAGGAGGTCAGTGGTTAAAAATTCAAAGTGCAGATCTTCATCACTGCAGCTGCTCAGTGACCAGCAGCAGGATCCAGCTGTGGCGAGGTGGCTCTCAGCAGCTGACAGGTCTGAATCAACACCACAGCTCTGTCAGTCTTCTCTGGATTAAAGCTAACCACAGGCTGGTCTACATCTGACAACACGCTTAGATGGAAAAACCCCTTTTCTGACACAGCTGTGATGTCACTTACAGTGTGGACATTTACTTCACAGCTCCTGATAGTGAGGGAGGTGTGGCCTCTGTCCTTCTGTCTTGTCCTCACTCTGTCTGTGTGTGTGTGTGTGTGTTTGTGATTGCCACATGTGTGTGAAGATGGCCACTGGTGTGTTGTGTGTTTTCTCTGCCTCTGACTCTCCATCTCTGCTATCTCATCAGGAAGTCTGGTTTGATGTCTGCGTCAGTCCTCTATCCATGGCCGTGTGGACGCATCAGTCTGGTCTGTGGACTCCTCCTCCTGGCCTCCTCGCCGCTCCTCGCTGCAGGTATGACCTCTGACCCCACCAGGCCACCCACACCCCTCATTCATTAATTCATCATTCTCTATGGTTTTACCTTCCTTCATTTGTACAAAAACGAGCATTTACGCAGGAAAAGATTCAAAAATCCTTTGTATTCACATATTTCAAAGTATTTGTATGCAGCCAATACAAACTTCTTGCCCCCTGAGAGGAGCGTCCTCTTCAGCTCGCCTGCTGCTGTATATTATTGTGAATATAAAAACAAACATGAAACTGAAAAAGACTTTTTAGAGAATCTTTTGAAAAGAGCAAGTTTCTTATCATTTCATTGTGTGATATGCAGCCTCAGTGAGATACTGAAACAACCTCAAACACTTCATCACCCAGAATTATAAATGTTCACCAGTGGTTTGGATTGAAACACAAAGTTATATCAGACTTTTATCATAACTGCTTTTGAAACACTAGATGAACTTTGTACAGCACGTCGCAGGATATTGCCAGTTTCTGTTCAGCTCAACATCTTCACTCTGGTTCAGAGGTTCAAAACTAAACTGCCTGGTTCTTCCTCTTCACACTGCTCACTGCTGAGTTTATATTAGTTTATTAGTGTTCTGAAACTCATCAGAGTCTGTGTGGCTGTGAATCAGTCCTCTTGCTGTCTCTAAGTGCATGAATAACATGTCTAAATTATAATTCCTCTTATTCTTATGTTGTGAAACCATTACACTGAGATAAACTGTTAGTTTAGACTAAATGTATGCGCCACAAATCTACTGCTCCGAAGTGGAGGAGGTGAGAAAAATCCCACAAGCTTTATTTGCAGAAACTCTAGTGATTTTCCACTCTCAACCTCACTCTTGACCTACTCTTCGCATGTTGGTGTTTGGGGTTAAGGAGCTTGCTGGGGCAATGGAAATCATAATTCTTATGCAGACTTTCAGGGTGGAGGGTGAAGAAATAGAGGAAGTGGGTAATAGTGTTAGCTGCTTTGGCAAGGCTGTCCATTGAGTAAGCAGAAAAGGTTTGTGTGCAGCCTTCTTTTCTCTGAGTAAACGGCGAGTTGCTGGAAATGAGCTCACAGTACCCATGCATGCAACATTAACGTAAACCCACCTCTCAGCATTTGTTTGCACTAACAATATCACCTTTCCTCTTGTCATCCATCACCCCCTCACATCAACACAGTGTGTGCATGCTGCTCTTTCTCACAGAGCAATGAAACAACACCAACAACAAACAGACACATGGACATTGTCCTGGTGCCTTGTTCCTTTCTCTTGTTCATCGACTTTCACCGTCCTAAGCTGCTCAGTAAATGAGCAACAGCTATTGAGAGAGGAGTGCAGGTCCTACTTTTATTGTCCTTAAATATCAGCTACATGCTGTGTTGTGACAGTTTAAATCTATGAATTATTACCACATCACTTATAGGTTAATGACATAATTACCATGAACGACTGGACAATAGCTGCAGAGGTTGGCAGCTTTCACGGGTGTTACTGCATTTACTGGCCCAGTGAAATCTAATCTTCTTTTCAGCATCAATGAGAGGAAATCAGTATTTCTACAAAGCAAACAGAGCTAAATCTCTCAGAGTTTCTGACAGTGGCAGCTGGAGCAGAGAAGAGTGAGAAAATCACCTCCAGAATGTTTATCCTCTTCTTTAAAGCCCAAAGAAAACAAATGCATGTAGAGCAGTGCTGCAGAGGTGGAGGAGGGGTAGGGGAGAAGAGGGCTTTATTGGAAATGTTTTCATTCTGAGAAATATAAACCCTAACCAGAAGCAATAATGTGCCGTGGAGGTCGCAGATGATCTTGACTTCCAGTGCACAATGGCGACACAAACATCTCCGCCTGCTCTCATCACAGTGTTTCTTTGTGTCTCTGCAGGCAGGCTGAGCAACTGCACTCACCCTCTGGTGCCCGAACACGGAGGCTTCCGCTGCGATCCGTCTCCGTGTCGAGGGTTCCCTCAGAAGAGCTCCATCCATTTCTTCTGTGAGCCCGGGTACCACATCAACAAGGTCCGCGTGTCCAGGTGTCGCCACGGCAGGTGGCAGCCTCCGATACCTGCCTGCATCCCCATCAAAGGTGAGAGTTTGGAAGACTGAATAGACTGGATCTAACAAGTATTTGTTGAGGGTTTGCTGTTTCACTGCAACCTGTTTGGGTTTGACATGAACTGACATCTGTTTACTAATAATTAACGCTTGAAAAAAACAAACTAGTTTGTCTATCATCGTTTAATTGGTCATTGTTCAAGAAAAATGACAAACAGTTTTGGTTTCAGCTTCACAAATGTCAGAATTTGCTGCTTTTTTTCAGTTTGGTTGGTCAGACACAGTTGGTCACTTTTGGCTCCAGGAAATTGAGATTTATATTTTTCAGTATTTGCAGACATTTCATAGAAGAAATGACTATAATAAGAACTTAAATCTGTAATGAAAATAATTGTAATACAAAGTGTTTTAGACCATTTGTAGCAGAGATTATTTCAGGCCTGTGGAGCCTGAGCACAAACACTCTGGAGTTTGGCTAAAAGCCTCCTGCAAAGAAGACACAAGTCATGTGACTTTAAGATTCCTTTCTTTATTAGTAAGCAGATATTCTTGGAGGACTGTAAACATCTCTTGACATTTCCCAGCAGCACCGGGCATCACAGCGTTCCTCTGTGATTACCTCAGTGTGTAATCTACTCGTGACTCATCACAGTTCATCCAGTCGCTTTAGAGGCTGATTAGTCATGTCAGCGCCAGTTCCTTATTGTTTTGAGTGTTCAGGAAGCAGTGGGTGTGTCACTGTTGTGTTCAGGTTATGGGGTTTGATTCCCAGTAGGGTTCCTAAAATACGTGTCACTGCTGATTCCAGACATGAGGGCATTAGCCAGCATAAGAACACTTTAAAAGAGATTTTTACTCTTCTTTCAAATGTTTGATATGATTTTTTTGTTGCTACGACAACTCTATCCACCTGAGTTTTATATCCTCTCACAAATGAGTTAATCTCTTTAATATCAGAAGTCATCTTTAATCAATATGATCAGGAAGAAAAGTAACTGAAGCTTTGAAGGTGTAGATCAGGTTGTGTCAGGTGTCATTTCACCATTTCAGCACTAATACCAATAACCATTAAACCCCAGAGCATCTTGACACAGAGGCCTGATCCCTCCCGACAGCAGCAGTGTTTATCATTTGACCTACTTAACAGACACCCGCAAACACGCTCAGACTCTCTGCAGGGGAACTATAAAGCTTTACTTTCCTCCGACCAGTTCCGACTTCCTCTGTTACCATTCACTCGATCATGCTGTGACAAGAAGTCAGAGTGCAGAAAGAGGAAGCGGGCGAAGCCGCCATGATAACCATTAAACATTTCCTCTGCGTTGGTGCTGTCAGAGCCTCATGGAAAGCTACTGCCGTATTCTCAAGGTCACAGAAAAACCACATGACTTGATCAAAAACTTCCTTTCATAGATCTAGTATTGGATAATCTATTGCGATAAGCCCCTCACCACAGAAAATCTGTTTTCCCACAGTACACATAACTGTTAGGCCTCTATCACAGCTGCAGCTCACTGTCTCTGTTGTTTCTCACATCTTTGCTGTTGTACAACAAAAACATATCTGGCGATCTCGGTGTCAGATTTTTAGATTTCAGCTCTGGTTGATTTGGTGACACCTGTAGTTACTGGAGCAAACAGCAAAACTAACTATTCTATTTGATGCTGCACACAGCATGAGTCTGTGAGCAGCAGGGCTCAGTCAACAGAGCTGGTTAGAGAAGGTTGGAGGTGTGCGGCTGACTGTGGCTGCTCCTTCTTCTTCCATCACTCCCTGCAATATTTCAAACTGCTCCACTGTCTTACTGTACATACAGCATTTTCTCCATGAACGTTGCCACAGACACCTAATTCATAAAACTGTGTATATATAAATGTACTAAAAATACTTTCATCAGTGGCTCATTCACCATTGTGTCATAGAGACTGTGTGGTAGATAGTTACTTAACAGACATTCATTTAAATGAATATCTTTGAGATTGCTACCTCAGCACAAACCACATGCAAACACTGTAGTGTTTCTTCTTTTTCTGTTTGTCCTGTGGCTGTGATTAATTATTTTGTTTCTTTTTCAAGTAATATTAAGCAATTAATTATTTAATGTATAAACATCAAAAATAGTAACATATAAGTTTCTAGAGCCCAATTTGACGTAATCAAATAGTTTGTTTCTTCAAAAAACCTCAAAATTCTCCACACTTATAGAAAAAGGAAAATATTTGTACATTTGTGAACCAACATAGGATTTGGTGTTTTATTCATTTTATGGTAAATTGACTAATCAGTTAATTGAATGTGTTTTAGCACCATTTTGTTTCAGATATTACTTTTATATATATATACTTTATTTCCTACTTAAAGAGCAGGAAATGTGTCATCTTAATGTATGAGTTCCTCTGAATTCAGTGAGCTCAGTTCCTCCTGCAGCAGATGACACTTAGTCACTACAGTTTGACAGTTTCTGACTGCCGGTGTCTGTGCTTGTGTTTTTTCTTTAACATTTGTCTTTCTCCTCCTCAGACGGTCCCAACACGAACCCTGACGACAGGCCGAATGATTCGATGCCCAGCATGGCCACAACAGCGGTGGGCGTGTCCATCTTCCTGCTCACCACCACCGCCTGCCTGGTGGTCAAGTCCCGCCTCTACCCCTGTCAATCACACAGGTAAGAGCAGGATTGGAGAGGGACTCAGTGTCTTGCTCAAGGACACTTCACCTGTACAACACTTACAGCTGCCTATTCTACATTAACTGATTCTGTCTCTCTCTCTCTCTCTTCCAGCAGCCGCCGCTCCTCAGACCAGCTGGACCTGATGGTGGACGGACTTCCTGTCTCTCTCCCCTCCTACGAGGAGGCGGTGTACGGAAGCTGGGGGCAGCGCCTCCCCGCCTGCTCAGCACCTGGACCCACCCAGCTGCTATTGGCTCAGGAGGCTCCCAGCTGTCACCAGCCGTCTGTCAACAACCAATCGGACAGCAGTCACCACCCTCTCCTGTCCACCCAAAGCCCCGACAACCCCCCTCCCCCTTATGAGGAGGTCCAATCATCACACCCCGGAAGCAGGATGAGTGACGGGGAGGTGCGGCAGCTACATGTTGCTCTTTCAAATGACAAGGACACTTGATCGACAGACTGTCAGGTTCACATGTGACTAAATTCCTAGCACACGGACTGCAGTCGTTTAGCAATGAAAGCACGATTTTGATTGACAGCCAACTGCTGCAGTGTTCACTCTGCAGGCTGCTGAAGAAAACAAAAACATGGACTGACAGCAGACTCCTGTGCTGCCTGCACTTTTCCTGGTTGGCTGCAGCTCACCAGCATCGGGACACTTTGTCCTATCACACGCTATTTTAGACGACGCTGATAAGCTCTGATTGGCCAGTCGTCAGGTCACAAAGACCTGGCTGAAGAGGACTATAGTAGATTAATGAAATGTTGATTGTATAGCGTCTTGTATGAATGTGTGAAGAGGGAGATTATGTGCACACACATCTCTGCTGTCAGAGGAAAACCTTGCCTACAGAATGTCGTCTCTTCAGGAACAGAA